>NC_139999.1:5124306-5139306 GCF_964263955.1 Coregonus lavaretus | reverse complement strand
TTTACTCTCCTCCCCCACCTCTCCTCTTCCCTAATCTCCCCCCTCTCCCACCCACATTTCTCCTTTCCTCTCCTCCCTCACCTCTCCCCTCACCTAATCTCCCCCCTCTCCCACCCACATCTCTCCTTTCCTCTCCTCCCCCACCTCTCCTCTCCCCTAATCTCCCCCCTCTCCCACCCACATCTCTCCTTTCCTCTCCTCCCCCACCTCTCCTCTCCCCTAATCTCCCCCCTCTCCCACCCACATCTCTCCTTTCCTCTCCTCCCCCACCTCTCCTCTCCCCTAATCTCCCCCCTCTCCCACCCACATCTCTCCTTTCCTCTCCTCCCCCACCTCTCCTCTCCCCTAATCTCCCCCCTCTCCCACCCACATCTCTCCTTTCCTCTCCTCCCCCACCTCTCCTCTCCCCTAATCTCCCCCCTCTCCCACCCACATCTCTCCTTTCCTCTCCTCCCCCACCTCTCCCCTCCCCTAATCTCCCCCCTCTCCCACCCACATCTCTCCTTTCCTCTCCTCCCCCACCTATCCTCTCCCCTAATCTCCCCCCTCTCCCACCCACATCTCTCCTTTCCTTTCCTCCCCCACCTTTCTTCTCCTCTCGTTCCTCTCCCTCTCCCATGCAGAGTCTTCATTAGCTCTAGCTACTAGGATGATGGCAGTCCCCAGGGCCTAGCCAGAGAATAAGCACTTATCTCCACTCCATTCTGAGGATGCCAACGCTCCCGTCCAGCCTGCCGCTGATGCCCCTCATACTGTACACATTGGGCGTAACTAAACTCTGGGTTTGGTTTGGGTCTCTCTCTCTCTCTCTCTCTCTCTCTCTCTCTCTCTCTCTCTCTCTCTCTCTCTCTCTCTCTCTCTCTCTCTAGTTCAATTCAATTCAATTCAATTTAAGGGCTTTATTGGCATGGGAAACGTATGTTAACATTGCCAAAGCAAGGGAAGTAGATAGTAAACAAAAGTGAAATAAACAATCATATTGTCATATTATGTATATATACAGTGTTGTAACAATGTGCAAATAGTTAAAGTACAAATGGGAAAATAAATAAACATAAATATGGGTTGTATTTACAATGGTGTTTGTTCTTCACTGGTTGCCCTTTTCTTGTGGCAACAGGTCACAAATCTTGCAGCTGTGATGGCACACTGTGGTTTTTCACCCAGTAGATAAGGGAGTTTATCAAAATTGGGTTTGTTTTCAAATTCTTTGTGGATCGCTGTAATCTGAGGGAAATATGTGTCTCTAATATGGTCATACATTTGGCAGGAGGTTAGGAAGTGCAGCTCAGTTTCCACCTCATTTTGTGGGCAGTGTGCACATAGCCTGTCTTCTCTTGAGAGCCAGGTCTGCCTACGGCGGCCTTTCTCAATAGCAAGGCTATGCTCACTGAGTCTGTACATAGTCTGTACATACAAAGCTTTCCTTAAGTTTGGGTCAGTCACAGTGGTCAGGTATTCTGCCACTGTGTACTCTCTGTTTAGGGCCAAATAGCATTCTAGTTTGCTCTGTTTTTTTGTTTGTTCTTTCAAATCTGTCAAGTATTTCTCTTTTTGTTTTCTCATGATTTGGTTGGGTCTAATTGTGTTGTTGTTGTTGTTGTTGTTGTTGTTGTTGTTGTCCTGGGGCTGTGTGGGGTCTGTTTGTGTTTGTGAACATAGGCTCAGGACAAGCTTACTTAGGGGACTCTTCTCCAAGTTCATCTCTCTGTAGGTGATGGCTTTGTTATGGAAGGTTTGGGAATCGCTTCCTTTTAAGTAGTTATAGAATTGAACGGCTCTTTTCTGGATTTTGATAATTAGTGGGTATCGGCCTAATTCTGCTCTGCATGCATTATTTGGTGTTTTACGTTGTACACGGAGGATGTTTTTGCAGAATTCTGCATGCAGAGTCTCAATTTGGTGTTTGTCCCATTTTGTGAATTCTTGGTTGGTGAGCGGACCCCAGACCTCAGAACCATAAAGGGCAATGGGTTCTATAACTGATTCAAGTATTTTTAGCCAGATCCTAATTGGTATGTCAAATTTTATGTTCCTTTTGATGGCATAGAAGGCCCTTCTTGCCTTGTCTCTCAGATCGTTCACAGCTTTGTGGAAGTTACCTGTGGCGCTGATGTTTAGGCCGAGGTATGTATAGTTTTTTGTGTGCTCTAGGGCAACGGTGTCTAGATGGAATTTGTATTTGTGGTCCTGGCAACTGGACCTTTTTCGGAACACCATTATTTTTGTCTTACTAAGATTTACTGTCAGGGCCCAGGTCTGACAGAATCTGTGCAGAAGATCTAGGTGCTGCTGTAGGCCCTCCTTGGTTGGTGACAGAAGCACCAGATCGTCAGCAAACAGAAGACATTTGACTTCAGATTCTAGTAGGGTGAGGCCGGGTGCTGCAGACTGTTCTAGTGCCCTCGCCAATTCATTGATATATATGTTGAAGAGGGTGGGGCTTAAACTGCATCCCTGTCTCACCCCACGGCCCTGTGGAAAGAAATGTGTGTGTTTTTTGCCAATTTTAACCGCACACTTGTTGTTTGTGTACATGGATTTTATAATGTCGTATGTTTTTCCCCCAACCCCACTTTCCATCAATTTGTATAGCAGACCCTCATGCCAAATTGAGTCAAAAGATTTTTTGAAATCAACAAAGCATGAGAAGACTTTGCCTTTGTTTTGGTTTGTTTGTTTGTCAATTAGGGTGTGCAGGGTGAATACGTGGTCTGTCGTACGGTAATTTGGTAAAAAGCCAATTTGACATTTGCTCAGTACATTGTTTTCACTGAGGAAATGAACTAGTCTGCTGTTAATGATAATGCAGAGGATTTTCCCAAGGTTGCTGTTGACGCATATCCCACGGTAGTTATTGGGGTCAAATTTGTCTCCACTTTTGTGGATTGGGGTGATCAGTCCTTGGTTCCAAATATTGGGGAAGATGCCAGAGCTAAGGATGATGTTAAAGAGTTTAAGTATAGCTAATTGAAATTTGTGGTCTGTAAATTTTATCATTTCATTGAGGATACCATCAACACCACAGGACTTTTTGGGTTGGAGGGTTTGTATTTTGTCCTGTAGTTCATTCAATGTAATTGGAGAATCCAGTGGGTTCTGGTAGTCTTTAATAGTTGATTCTAAGATTTGCATTTGATCATGTATATTTTTTTGCTGTTTGTTCTCTGTTATAGGGCCAAAAAGATTGGAGAAGTGGTTTACCCATACATCTCCGTTTTGGATAGATAGCTCTTCGTGTTGTTGTCTCTCTCTAGTTCTCTCGTTCTCTCTCTCTCTCTCTCTCTCTCTAGCTCTCTCTCTCTCTCTACCTCCCCCCTCTCTGGCTCTCCCTCTCGCCTCTCTCTCTCCCTGTCTACCCTCTGTCACACCATCTCTGTTTAGCTCCACAGTGATAATGCCGAACAGCAGACAACAGAGGACACTGGGGTTGGAAATATACACTGGGACAACAAGGGAGACTTGGCCTGGTTCTATTGTGTGTGTGTGTGTCTGTGTGCATGGTTTAGTACACATTCTTGCGTGTGGTTGTGTGTGTGTGCATGCATGAGTGTATGTGCGTATGTGCTTGTGTGTGTATGTTCAGTTCAAGTTGTATTGTCAAATGCACAAGTACAGTGAAATGCTTAGCTTGAAGGCTCTAACCAAAAGAGCAGTAATCAATATCAAACTAGTATAGTATAGCTAGCTAGAATAGCATAACTAATAAAACTATCTATAATAAAGAATTAGTTCTATATCCAGGATCAGTTCTATATCCAGGATCAGTTCTATATCCAGGGTCAGTTCTATATCCAGGGTCAGTTCTATATCCAGGGTCAGTTCTATATCCAGGATCAGTTCTATATCTAGGGTCAGTTCTATATCCATGATCAGTTCTATATCCAGGATCAGTTCTATATCCAGGGTCAGTTCTATATCCAGGGTCAGTTCTATATCCAGGGTCAGTTCTATATCCAGGGTCAGTTCTATATCCAGGGTCAGTTCTATATCCAGGGTCAGTTCTATATCCAGGATCAGTTCTATATCTAGGGTCAGTTCTATATCCAGGATCAGTTCTATATCCAGGGTCAGTTCTATATCCAGGGTCAGTTCTATATCCAGGATCAGTTCTATATCCAGGATCAGTTCTATATCCAGGGTCAGTTCTATATCCAGGGTCAGTTCTATATCCAGGATCAGTTCTATATCCAGGATCAGTTCTATATCCAGGGTCAGTTCTATATCCAGGATAGGTTCTATATCCAGGGTCAGTTCTATAGCCAGGATCAGTTCTATATCCAGGATCAGTTCTATATCCAGGATCAGTTCTATATCTAGGGTCAGTTCTATATCCAGGATCAGTTCTATATCCAGGATCAGTTCTATATCCAGGGTCAGTTCTATATCCAGGATCAGTTCTATATCCAGGATCAGTTCTATATACAGGGTCAGTTCTATATCCAGGATCAGTTCTATATCCAGGATCAGTTCTATATCCAGGATCAGTTCTATATCTAGGGTCAGTTCTATATCCAGGATCAGTTCTATATCCAGGGTCAGTTCTATATCCAGGATTAGTTCTATATCTAGGGTCAGTTCTATATCCAGGATCAGTTCTATATCCAGGGTCAGTTCTATATCCAGGGTCAGTTCCAGGATCAGTTCTATATCCAGGGTCAGTTCTATATCCAGGATCAGTTCTATATCCAGGATCAGTTCTATATCCAGGATCAGTTCTATATCCAGGATCAGTTCTATATCCAGGGTCAGTTCTATATCTAGGGTCAGTTCTATATCCAGGATCAGTTCTATATCCAGGGTCAGTTCTATATCCAGGATCAGTTCTATATCTAGGGTCAGTTCTATATCCAGGATCAGTTCTATATCCAGGATCAGTTCTATATCCAGGATCAGTTCTATATCTAGGGTCAGTTCTATATCCAGGATCAGTTCTATATCCAGGATCAGTTCTATATCCAGGGTCAGTTCTATATCTAGGGTCAGTTCTATATCCAGGATCAGTTCTATATCCAGGGTCAGTTATATATCCAGGATCAGTTCTATATACAGGGTCAGTTCTATATCCAGGATCAGTTCTATATCCAGGATCAGTTCTATATCCAGGATCAGTTCTATATCTAGGGTCAGTTCTATATCCAGGATCAGTTCTATATCCAGGGTCAGTTCTATATCCAGGATCAGTTCTATATCCAGGATCAGTTCTATATACAGGGTCAGTTCCAGGATCAGTTCTATATCCAGGGTCAGTTCTATATCCAGGATCAGTTCTATATCCAGGATCAGTTCTATATCCAGGATCAGTTCTATATCCAGGGTCAGTTCTATATCCAGGGTCAGTTCTCTCCACATGTTTATTTCCCGCTCCTATTCTCATCACTACACTACAAAATGACTGACTGACTAACTGTCTACCTGGTCCAAGGTGCCTGACTAACTGTCTACCTGGTCCAAGGTGACTGACTAACTGTCTACCTGGTCCAAGGTGAGTTACTAACTGTCTACCTGGTCCAAGGTGACTGACTAACTGTCTACCTGGTCCAAGGTGACTGACTAACTGTCTACCTGGTCCAAGGTGAGTTACTAACTGTCTACCTGGTCCAAAGTGAGTTACTAACTGTCTACCTGGTCCAAGGTGACTGACTAACTGTCTACCTGGTCCAAGGTGACTGACTAACTGTCTACCTGGTCCAAGGTGACTGACTAACTGTCTACCTGGTCCAAGGTGACTGACTAACTGTCTACCTGGTCCAAGGTGACTGACTGTCTACCTGGTCCAAGGTGACTGACTAACTGTCTACCTGGTCCAAGGTGCCTGACTAACTGTCTACCTGGTCCAAGGTGACTGACTAACTGTCTACCTGGTCCAAGGTGACTGACTAACTGTCTACCTGGTCCAAGGTGACTGACTAACTGTCTACCTGGTCCAAGGTGACTGACTAACTGTCTACCTGGTCCAAGGTGACTGACTAACTGTCTACCTGGTCCAAGGTGACTGACTAACTGTCTACCTGGTCCAAGGTGACTGACTAACTGTCTACCTGGTCCAAGGTGAGTTACTAACTGTCTACCTGGTCCAAGGTGCCTGACTAACTGTCTACCTGGTCCAAGGAGCCTGACTAACTGTCTACCTGGTCCAAGGTGACTGACTAACTGTCTACCTGGTCCAAGGTGACTGACTAACTGTCTACCTGGTCCAAGGTGAGTTACTAACTGTCTACCTGGTCTAAGGTGAGATACTAACTGTCTACCTGGTCCAAGGTGAGTGACTAACTGTCTACCTGGTCCAAGGTGACTGACTAACTGTCTACCTGGTCCAAGGTGACTGACTAACTGTCTACCTGGTCCAAGGAGCCTGACTAACTGTCTACCTGGTCCAAGGTGACTGACTAACTGTCTACCTGGTCCAAGGTGACTGACTAACTGTCTACCTGGTCCAAGGTGGCTGACTAACTGTCTACCTGGTCCAATGTGACTGACTAACTGTCTACCTGGTCCAAGGTGACTGACTAACTGTCTACCTGGTCCAAGGTGACTGACTAACTGTCTACCTGGTCCAAGGTGCCTGACTAACTGTCTACCTGGTCCAAGGTGACTGACTAACTGTCTACCTGGTCCAAGGTGAGTTACTAACTGTCTACCTGGTCCAAGGTGACTGACTAACTGTCTACCTGGTCCAAGGTGACTGACTAACAGTCTACCTGGTCCAAGGTGAGTTACTAACTGTCTACCTGGTCCAAGGTGACTGACTAACTGTCTACCTGGTCCAAGGTGACTGACTAACTGTCTACCTGGTCCAAGGTGAGTTACTAACTGTCTACCTGGTCCAAGGTGACTGACTAACTGTCTACCTGGTCCAAGGTAATTGACTAACTGTCTACCTGGTCCAAGGTGAGATACTAACTGTCTACCTGGTCCAAGGTGCCTGACTAACTGTCTACCTGGTCCAAGGTGACTGACTAACTGTCTACCTGGTCCAAGGTGACTGACTAACTGTCTACCTGGTCCAAGGTGACTGACTAACTGTCTACCTGGTCCAAGGTGACTGACTAACTGTCTACCTGGTCCAAGGTGACTGACTAACTGTCTACCTGGTCCAAGGTGCCTGACTAACTGTCTACCTGGTCCAAGGTGACTGACTAACTGTCTACCTGGTCCAAGGTGACTAACTAACTGTCTACCTGGTCCAAGGTGACTGACTAACTGTCTACCTGGTCCAAGGTGACTGACTAACTGTCTACCTGGTCCAAGGTGACTGACTAACTGTCTACCTGGTCCAAGGTGACTGACTAACTGTCTACCTGGTCCAAGGTGACTGACTAACTGTCTACCTGGTCCAAGGTGAGTTACTAACTGTCTACCTGGTCCAAGGAGCCTGACTAACTGTCTACCTGGTCCAAGGTGACTGACTAACTGTCTACCTGGTCCAAGGTGACTGACTAACTGTCTACCTGGTCCAAGGTGACTGACTAACTGTCTACCTGGTCCAAGGTGACTGACTAACTGTCTACCTGGTCCAAGGTGAGTGACTAACTGTCTACCTGGTCCAAGGAGCCTGACTAACTGTCTACCTGGTCCAAGGTGACTGACTAACTGTCTACCTGGTCCAAGGTGAGATACTAACTGTCTACCTGGTCCAAGGTGCCTGACTAACTGTCTACCTGGTCCAAGGTGACTGACTAACTGTCTACCTGGTCCAAGGTGACTGACTAACTGTCTACCTGGTCCAAGGTGACTGACTAACTGTCTACCTGGTCCAAGGTGACTGACTAACTGTCTACCTGGTCCAAGGTGACTGACTAACTGTCTACCTGGTCCAAGGTGACTGACTAACTGTCTACCTGGTCCAAGGTGACTGACTAACTGTCTACCTGGTCCAATGTGACTGACTAACTGTCTACCTGGTCCAAGGTGACTGACTAACTGTCTACCTGGTCCAAGGTGACTGACTAACTGTCTACCTGGTCCAAGGTGACTGACTAACTGTCTACCTGGTCCAAGGCGACTGACTAACTGTCTACCTGGTCCAAGGTGACTGACTAACTGTCTACCTGGTCCAAGGTGCCTGACTAACTGTCTACCTGGTCCAAGGTGACTGACTAACTGTCTACCTGGTCCAAGATGTAATTAGAGACACTGTAGTAGTAATGGACAGGACTTTTCCAGGTGCTCAAAGTGAGTAACATGTCAGTGTATCTACCGAGAGGACATCTCTTCCCCACTCTTCAGTCAGTCAGCCAGCCAGTCAGTCAGCCAGTCAGCCAGTCAGCCAGCCAGTCAGTCAGCCAGCCAGTCAGTCAGCCAGTCAGTCAGTCAGCCAGTCAGTCAGTCAGTCAGTCAGCCAGCCAGTCAGTCAGTCAGTCAGTCAGTCAGTCAGTCAGCCAGTCAGCCAGTCAGCCAGTCAGCCAGCCAGTCAGTCAGCCAGCCAGTCAGCCAGTCAGCCAGTCAGTCAGCCAGTCAGTCAGTCAGCCAGCCAGTCAGTCAGTCAGTCAGCCAGCCAGTCAGTCAGTCAGTCAGTCAGCCAGTCAGCCAGTCAGCCAGTCAGCCAGTCAGCCAGCCAGTCAGCCAGTCAGTCAGTCAGCCAGTCAGTCAGCCAGCCAGTCAGTCAGCCAGTCAGTCAGTCAGCCAGTCAGCCAGTCAGTCAGCCAGTCAGCCAGTCAGCCAGTCAGCCAGTCAGTCAGTCAGTCAGCCAGTCAGCCAGTCAGTCAGTCAGTCAGTCAGTCAGTCAGTCAGTCAGTCAGTTCATCGTCATACTCACTTGTTGTAAATCCAGCCCTCCCTGGGCCATATGGAAGAGGGGGTGTGACCCGTAGTCAGACGTCTCAAACACCTTCAAGCACAGAGGCAGAGAGACAGACAGACAGACAGACAGACAGGGGGTCAGACTCAGTACAGTCAAACTGTAGGATGTCACAGGCGCCAAAAATCTGCCTCTGGTCTCCCCTACATAAAACTAAGTCAAAAGACCAGGGGGTCAGGCGCACCTCAGTAAATATATTAAACAACCCACTGCAACGCAAGGTATCCTGTTCAGTGTCCCCTATCACCACCATCACATCACCCACTGCAACGCAAGGTATCCTGTTCAGTGTCCCCTATCACCACCATCACATCATTCTGATCATCTTTTCTCATCAACGTCAGAGATTTAACATCAAATAGATCATCGTTTGGCAGGAACATTAATCTAATTTTAAAAAGGGGCCATTTATGTAATTACATTAATACATTGATACAGTGGGGGGAAAAAAAAGTATTTAGTCAGCCACCAATTGTGCAAGTTCTCCCACTTAAAAATATGAGAGGCCTGTAATTTTCATCATAGGTACACGTCAACTATGACAGACGAATTGAGAAAAAAAAATCCAGAAAATCACATTGTAGGATTTTTTATGAATTTATTTGCAAATTATGGTGGAAAATAATATTTGGTCACCTACAAACAAGCAAGATTTCTGGCTCTCACAGACCTGTAACTTCTTCTTTAAGAGGCTCCTCTGTCCTCCACTCGTTACCTGTATTAATGGCACCTGTTTGAACTTGTTATCAGTATAAAAGACACCTGTCCACAACCTCAAACAGTCACACTCCAAACTCCACTATGGCCAAGACCAAAGAGCTGTCAAAGGACACCAGAAACAAAATTGTAGACCTGCACCAGGCTGGGAAGACTGAATCTGCAATAGGTAAGCAGCTTGGTTTGAAGAAATCAACTGTGGGAGCAATGATTAGGAAATGGAAGACATACAAGACCACTGATAATCTCCCTCGATCTGGGGCTCCACGCAAGATCTCACCCCGTGGGGTCAAAATGATCACAAGAACGGTGAGCAAAAATCCCAGAACCACACGGGGGGACCTAGTGAATGACCTGTAGAGAGCTGGGACCAAAGTAACAAAGCCTACCATCAGTAACACACTACGCCGCCAGGGACTCAAATCCTGCAGTGCCAGACGTGTCCCCCTGCTTAAGCCAGTACATGTCCAGGCCCGTCTGAAGTTTGCTAGAGTGCATTTGGATGATCCAGAAGAGGATTGGGAGAATGTCATATGGTCAGATGAAACCAAAATATAACTTTTTGGTAAAAACTCAACTCGTCGTGTTTGGAGGACAAAGAATGCTGAGTTGCATCCAAAGAACACCATACCTACTGTGAAGCATGGGGATGGAAACATCATGCTTTGGGGCTGTTTTTCTGCAAAGGGACCAGGACGACTGATCCGTGTAATGGAAAGAATGAATGGGGCCGTTGAATGAATGTATCGTGAGATTTTGAGTGAAAACCTCCTTCCATCAGCAAGGGCATTGAAGATGAAACGTGGCTGGGTCTTTCAGCATGACAATGATCCCAAACACACCGCCCGGGCAATGAAGGAGTGGCTTCGTAAGAAGCATTTCAAGGTCCTGGAGTGGCCTAGCCAGTCTCCAGATCTCAACCCTATAGACAATCTTTGGAGGGAGTTGAAAGTCTGTTTTGCCCAGCGACAGCCCCAAAACATCACTGTTCTAAAGGAGATCTGCATGGAGGAATGGGCCAAAATACCAGCAACAGTGTGTGAACCTTGTGAAGACTTACAGAAAACGTTTGACCTGTGTCATTGCCAACAAAGGGTATATAACAAAGTATTGAGAAACTTTTGTTATTGACCAAATACTTATTTTCCACCATAATTTGCAAATAAATTCATAAAAAATCCTACAATGTGATTTTCTGGATTTTTTTTCTTCTCATTTTGTCTGTCATAGTTGACGTGTACCTATGATGAAAATTACAGGCCTCTCTCATCTTTTTAAGTGGGAGAACTTGCACAATTGGTGGCTGACTAAATACTTTTTTCCCCCACTGTATAGGGAACCTCAGTCACAGGTCGCAAGCATCAAGCAATAAGCTGAGAAACATCCAGCCAATGTCCCAAATGGCACCCTAGTCCCTATCTAGTGCACTACTTTCGACTAGGGCCCATAAGGCTTTCATCAAAAGTAGTGCACTATATAGGGAATAGGGTGCCATTTGGAACGTAGAGGCAGATCCACTTTAATGCCATTGCAATTTATTTATTTTCTGCTCTGGAACCCAGGCAGAAAATGATGGCTGAATATTCATGAAGATGATTGATCTTGATATTATTGTATGCAACCGTGTGTGTATGTGTTTGTATGTGTATGTGTGTGTATGTGTGTGTGTGTATGTGTTTGTATGTGTGTGTGTGTATGTGTGTGTGTGTATGTGTGTGTATGTGTGTGTGTGTATGTGTGTGTATGTGTGTGTATGTGTGTGTATGTGTACGCATGTGTATGTGTGTGTATGTGTGTGTGTGTACGCGCGTGTGTGTATGTGTGTGTGTGTGTGCAGGTGTATGGGTGTGTGTGGTGTGCGTACGCGTGATTCTAATGAGTAGTCATGCTACACTATGATGAATAAACATTAGGTTGAGTCCTCTTTGGTGTCCTCTGACTAAGCTTTGATGTAGTCAGTCATCCGTGTGTGTGTGTGTGTGTGTGTGTGTGTGTGTGTGTGTGTGTCCACAGGGCACCGATCAAATGGATGCTGGATAATTCAGAGTGGCAATGTGGGAGTGTGTGTGTGTGTGTGTGTGTGTGTGTGTGTGTGTGTGTGTGTGTGTGTGAGGAATGTGGAGTATGAGATATGCGTAGAAATGTTTTCGTACTGACAACAATAGAAAGGCAATATTAGAATGTCTTTAATATCTCAACAATAACATTTTATAGATAAATATGGACCAGGCCGAAATTACAGTGAATTAATACAGACCAGGGTTTAATATGCTATTCAGATATTTGAAAATACTTGGGATTGGGACTATTCTCTTGCTAATCGCACCTGAAGTACTTTGAATATTTAAATTCAATATCGCAACCTGGTGTGGAGGATGAGGAAGTTCAGGTGGTTATTGTGAGGTGGTCAAATATTATATTTCTATGGTCATGTGCTCTGATTCTTACCGGTTATGTGATGTTAAGGTTGATGTGATGTGATGCTATACTGTGTTCTATGTTGTGTTGCGTTACGTTATGGGTTCTGATCCTCACCTGGTTCCCGGCCATCATGACTGTTCCTGGGGAGGGGCTGGGTCGGTATGGAATAGTGGCCCCTTTCGGAGGTGACTAGATACAAGAGGACAAAACCAAACAGTATTAAAGACAGGGTAGCTTTTAGTAAAAACATCACAGTACAATTGAGGGCAACAACACACAATCAAATATAGTCGTACAGCCTAAAAAGGATAGATGAGTTGAAGAATGTTGGGACCACGTTTCAAAAACGTGGAAATCTTCTACATATTTTGAGCATTTCCTTTAGCCTGCCTGGAGTGTCAGATGGGATTAGAGCTAGGGACTAGATATATAAACACTAGATAGGATTAGAGCTAGGGACTAGATATATAAACACTAGATAGGTTTAGAGCTAGGGACTAGATATATAAACAGTAGATAGGATTAGAGCTAGGGACTAGATATATAAACACTAGATAGGATTAGAGCTAGGGACTAGATATATAAACAGTAGATAGGATTAGAGCTAGGGACTAGATATATAAACACTAGATAGGATTAGAGCTAGGGACTAGATATATAAACACTAGATAGGATTAGAGCTAGGGACTAGATATATAAACACTAGATAGGATTAGAGCTAGGGACTAGATATATAAACACTAGATAGAATTAGAGCTAGGGACTAGATATATAACCAGTAGATAGGATTAGAGCTAGGGACTAGATATATAAACACTAGATAGGATTAGAGCTAGGGACTAGATATTTAAACACTAGATAGGATTAGAGCTAGGGACTAGATATATAAACACTAGATAGGATTAGAGCTAGGGACTAGATATATAAACACTAGATAGGATTAGAGCTAGGGACTAGATATTTAAACACTATGAATATGGTCAATACAGGCTCCCTTTGAGGAGACTAGATACAAAACGACCAAAAAACTACAACTATACAGACAAAGTAGATGTATCTTTGAAACGCTTTGATTCTAAAATTACATTGAAAGTGCATGCTTGGATAGGGTCAGCGTTCTCTCCAGCAGAGATTCAGGTGGAATAACAATGAGTTACTAAATCCTTTGATTTCTCTGTTTTAGCATTTAGACTAATCCTCATAAGTGGTCTACTCACTGCGGTAGGCTAGTTCTTAATATTTGCAGATAAGAGGGTATACATTTTAGATATTGCATTACAGACGGACAGACAGATAGATTAGATTAGATTAGTATTACATTTATAGTAATATAATATAATATGCCATTTAGCAGACGCTTTTATCCAAAGCGACTTACAGTCATGTGCGCATATATTTTTACGTATGGGTGGTCCCGGGGATCGAACCCACTACCCTGGCGTTACAAGCGCCATGCTCTACCAATTGAGCTACAGAGGACCACATGTCGTAGTCTTGTGTGTTGTTTATCATACATCTTTTTTGATACTTGACGATTTCACACGTTTTGCTTAAAGTCATACTCCAGTCTCCTATCACCTGATTTACTTAACAAAAGGCAAATCTTACTAGGTGATCCAGGTATCCTCATGACATGGCACAAGTTGGGGGGGGGGGGGGGCTTTCCTTTTTTGTTCTCTATTGTTCCCCAAGCAAGGCGGAGGCTGATGACATCAGAGGGCACCATCAGACCAACTCCTTAAATGACCTACTCCTTGAAGTTTGCACTTGTGTAAAAAAAAAACGCTATCTTGCTCAAAAAACATATACACTCAGTTTATTAGGTACACCACCCAGTTCATGAAAATGATTCGCTCCTACAGACAGTGAGTCACGTGGCCGTGACTTGTTATGTAAAGCAGGCAGACAGGCATCGAGGCATTCAGTTGCTGTTTGATTGAACGTTAGAATGGGGAAAAAGAGTGACCTAAGCGATATGGTACTATCGTCAGTGCCTGGAGCGCCGGATCCAGTATCTCAGAAACGCTTGGCCTCCTGGGCTTTTCACACACGACAGTGTCTAGGGTTTACAGAGAATGGTGCAACAAACTAAAAACATCCATTCAGCGGCCGTCCTGGGGGAGAAAACAGCTCATTGATGAGAGAGGTGGAAGGAGAATGGCAAGAATCACGCAAGCTAACAGGCGGCCCACAAACAGACAAATAACGGCGCAGTACAACAGTGGTGTGCAGAACGGCATCTAGGAACACACAACTCATCGGTCCTTGTCACGGACGGGCTGTCGCAGCAGACGACCACACCGGGTTCCACTCCTATCAACTAAAAACAAGAAGAAGCGGCTCCAGTGGGCACGCCATCACCAACACCGGACAACTGAGGAGTGGAAAAACATTTGCCTGGTCTGACGAATCTCAGTTCCTGTTGCGTCACGCTGATGGCAGAGTCATGATTTGGCGTAAACAGCATGAGTCCATGGCCCCATCCTGCCTGGTGTCAACGGTACAGGCTGGTGGCTGGTGGTGTAATGGTGTGGGGAATGTTTTCCTGGCACACGGTAGGTCCCTCTTGATACCAGTTGAGCAACGTTTGAAAGCCACACCTTGCAGAATCCATTCCCCGAAGAATGCAGGCTGTTCTGGAGGAAAAAGGGGGTCTGACCCGGTACTAGATTGGTGTACCTAATAATATTGTTTTTTAAACAGTAAAAATAGCTGGAGTCTGTCTTTAAATCAATTATGACCTTCATCTCTTACTGTGGCTGGTAATGATGTGGTGATGAAAACCAATCCTCTGGTGAAGCCATGAGCCATGCAAATAAACCACACTGCTATCGGCTAAGTGCACACTTTTGGAGATGTGTGGAGAACGCAGCCGAGTGTACAGTACCTCAAGAATTACAGTGCATATCAGTTTGACACACTGGATGATAGCGTCTTGGGTCCCAGATATCGTCACTCCTCTCTCTGTGGAGTTGGGCAGAAGGTCCCCAGCTACCTGTACTTGTGCCCCGGTGGTCTGTTGAGTGAGAAAATACACAGGTCATTTATCTGGAGCAAAACAC
>NC_139999.1:5108801-5124106 GCF_964263955.1 Coregonus lavaretus | reverse complement strand
CTATAATGACACTGTGTCCTGCTATAGGTCTCTATAATGACCCTGTGTCCTGCTACAGGGTCTCTATAATGACCCTGTGTCCCTACAGGTCTCTATAATGACACTGTGTCCTGCTACAGGTCTCTATAATGACACTGTGTCCTGCTACAGGTCTCTATAATGACCCTGTGTCCTGCTACAGGTCTCTATAATGACACTGTGTCCTGCTACAGGTCTCTATAATGACACTGTGTCCTGCTACAGGTCTCTATAATGACCCTGTGTCCTGCTACAGGTCTCTATAATGACCCTGTGTCCTGCTACAGTGTCTCTATAATGACCCTGTGTCCTGCTACAGGTCTCTATAATGACCCTGTGTCCTGCTACAGGTCTCTATAATGACCCTGTGTCCTGCTACAGGTCTCTATAATGACCCTGTGTCCTGCTACAGGTCTCTATAATGACCCTGTGTCCTGCTACAGGTCTCTATAATGACCCTGTGTCCTGCTACAGGTCTCTATAATGACCCTGTGTCCTGCTACAGGTCTCTATAATGACCCTGTGTCCTGACCAGGGTCCTATAATGACCCTGTGTCCTGCTACAGGTCTCTATAATGACCCTGTGTCCTGCTACAGGTCTCTATAATGACACTGTGTCCTGCTACAGGTCTCTATAATGACACTGTGTCCTGCTACAGGTCTCTATAATGACACTGTGTCCTGCTATAGGTCTCTATAATGACCCTGTGTCCTGCTACAGGTCTCTATAATGACCCTGTGTCCTGCTACAGGTCTCTATAATGACCCTGTGTCCTGCTACAGGTCTCTATAATGACCCTGTGTCCTGCTACAGGTCTCTATAATGACCCTGTGTCCTGCTACAGGTCTCTATAATGACCCTGTGTCCTGCTACAGGTCTCTATAATGACCCTGTGTCATGCTACAGGTCTCTATAATGACCCTGTGTCCTGCTACAGGTCTCTATAATGACCCTGTGTCCTGCTACAGGTCTCTATAATGACCCTGTGTCCTGCTACAGGTCTCTATAATGACACTGTGTCCTGCTACAGGTCTCTATAATGACACTGTGTCCTGCTACAGGTCTCTATAATGACACTGTGTCCTGCTACAGGTCTCTATAATGACACTGTGTCCTGCTACAGGTCTCTATAATGACCCTGTGTCCTGCTACAGGTCTCTATAATGACCCTGTGTCCTGCTACAGGTCTCTATAATGACCCTGTGTCCTGCTTACAGGTCTCTATAATGACCCTGTGTCCTGCTACAGGTCTCTATAATGACCCTGTGTCCTGCTACAGGTCTCTATAATGACCCTGTGTCCTGCTACAGGTCTCTATAATGACCCTGTGTCCTGCTACAGGTCTCTATAATGACACTTTGTCCTGCTACAGGTCTCTATATGACACTGTGTCCTGCTACAGGTCTCTATAATGACCCTGTGTCCTGCTACAGGTCTCTATAATGACACTGTGTCCTGCTACAGGTCTCTATAATGACACTGTGTCCTGCTACAGGTCTCTATAATGACCCTGTGTCCTGCTACAGGTCTCTATAATGACACTGTGTCCTGCTACAGGTCTCTATAATGACACTATGTCCTGCTACAGGTCTCTATAATGACCCTGTGTCCTGCTACAGGTGTCTCTATAATGACACTGTGTCCTGCTACAGATCTCTATAATGACACTGTGTCCTGCTACAGGTCTCTATAATGACACTGTGTCCTGCTACAGGTCTCTATAATGAAACTATGTCCTGCTACAGGTCTCTATAATGACCCTGTGTCCTGCTACAGGTCTCTATAATGACCCTGTGTCCTGCTACAGGTCTCTATAATGACACTGTGTCCTGCTACAGGTCTCTATAATGAAACTATGTCCTGCTACAGGTCTCTATAATGACCCTGTGTCCTGCTACAGGTCTCTATAATGACCCTGTGTCCTTCTACAGGTCTCTATAATGACCCTGTGTCCTGCTACAGGTCTCTATAATGACCCTGTGTCCTTCTACAGTTCTCTATAATGACCCTGTGTCCTGCTACAGGTGTCTCTATAATGACACTGTGTCCTGCTACAGGTCTCTATAATGACACTGTGTCCTGCTACAGGTCTCTATAATGACACTGTGTCCTGCTACAGGTCTCTATAATGACCCTGTGTCCTGCTACAGGTCTCTATAATGACACTGTGTCCTGCTACAGGTCTCTATAATGACCCTGTGTCCTGCTACAGGTCTCTATAATGACACTGTGTCCTGCTACAGGTCTCTATAATGACACTGTGTCCTGCTACAGGTCTCTATAATGACACTATGTCCTGCTACAGGTCTCTATAATGACACTGTGTCCTGCTACAGGTCTCTATAATGACACTGTGTCCTGCTACAGGTCTTTATAATGACCCTGTGTCTGATACAGGTCTCTATAATGACCCTGTGTCCTGCTACAGGTCTCTATAATGACCCTGTGTCCTGCTACAGGTGTCTCTATAATGACACTGTGTCCTGCTACAGGTCTCTATAATGACCCTGTGTCCTGCTACAGGTGTCTCTATAATGACCCTGTGTCCTGCTACAGGTCTCTATAATGACCCTGTGTCCTGCTACAGGTCTCTATAATGACACTGTGTCCTGCTACAGGTCTCTATAATGACCCTGTGTCCTGCTACATGTGTCTCTATAATGACCCTGTGTTCTGTTACAGGTCTCTATAATGACCCTGTGTCCTGCTACAGGTCTCTATAATGATCCTGTGTCCTGCTACAGGTGTCTCTATAATGACACTGTGTCCTGCTACAGGTCTCTATAATGACCCTGTGTCCTGCTACAGGTGTCTCTATAATGACCCTGTGTCCTGCTACAGGTCTCTATAATGACCCTGTGTCCTGCTACAGGTCTCTATAATGACCCTGTGTCCTGCTACAGGTGTCTCTATAATGACACTGTGTCCTGCTACAGGTCTCTATAATGACCCTGTGTCCTGCTACAGGTGTCTCTTTAATGACCCTGTGTCCTGCTACAGGTCTCTATAATGACCCTGTGTCCTGCTACAGGTCTCTATAATGACCCTGTGTCCTGCTACAGGTCTCTATAATGACACTTTGTCCTGCTACAGGTCTCTATAATGACACTGTGTCCTGCTACAGGTCTCTATAATGACCCTGTGTCCTGCTACATGTCTCTATAATGACACTGTGTCCTGCTACAGGTATCTATAATGACACTGTGTCCTGCTACAGGTCTCTATAATGACCCTGTGTCCTGCTACAGGTCTCTATAATGACACTGTGTCCTGCTACAGGTCTCTATAATGACACTATGTCCTGCTACAGGTCTCTATAATGACCCTGTGTCCTGCTACAGGTGTCTCTATAATGACACTATGTCCTGCTACAGGTGTCTCTATAATGACACTGTGTCCTGCTACAGGTCTCTATAATGACACTGTGTCCTGCTACAGGTCTCTATAATGACACTGTGTCCTGCTACAGGTCTCTATAATGACCCTGTGTCCTGCTACAGGTCTCTATAATGACCCTGTGTCCTGCTACAGGTGTCTCTATAATGACACTGTGTCCTGCTACAGGTCTCTATAATGACACTGTGTCCTGCTACAGGTCTCTATAATGACACTGTGTCCTGCTACAGGTCTCTATAATGACCCTGTGTCCTGCTACAGGTGTCTCTATAATGACCCTGTGTCCTGATACAGGTCTCTATAATGACACTGTGTCCTGCTACAGGTCTCCATAATGACCCTGTGTCCTGCTACAGGTCTCTATAATGACCCTGTGTCCTGCTACAGGTGTCTCTATAATGACCCTGTGTCCTGCTACAGGTCTCTATAATGACACTGTGTCCTGCTACAGGTGTCTCTATAATGACCCTGTGTCCTGCTACAGGTCTCTATAATGACACTGTGTCCTGCTACAGGTCTCTATAATGACACTGTGTCCTGCTACAGGTCTCTATAATGACCCTGTGTCCTGCTACAGGTCTCTATAATGACCCTGTGTCCTGCTACAGGTCTCTATAATGACACTATGTCCTGCTACAGGTGTCTCTATAATGACACTGTGTCCTGCTACAGGTCTCTATAATGACACTGTGTCCTGCTACAGGTGTCTCTATAATGACCCTGTGTCCTGCTACAGGTCTCTATAATGACACTGTGTCCTGCTACAGGTCTCTATAATGACCCTGTGTCCTGCTACAGGTCTCTATAATGACCCTGTGTCCTGCTACTGGTGTCTCTATAATGACACTGTGTCCTGCTACAGGTGTCTCTATAATGACACTGTGTCCTGCTACAGGTCTCTATAATGACCCTGTGTCCTGCTACAGGTGTCTCTATAATGACACTGTGTCCTGCTACAGGTCTCTATAATGACCCTGTGTCCTGCTACAGGTCTCTATAATGACCCTGTGTCCTGCTACAGGTCTCTATAATGACACTGTGTCCTGCTACAGGTCTCTATAATGACACTGTGTCCTGCTACAGGTCTCTATAATGACCCTGTGTCCTGCTACAGGTCTCTATAATGACACTATGTCCTGCTACAGGTCTCTATAATGACCCTGTGTCCTGCTACATGTCTCTATAATGACCCTGTGTCCTGCTACAGGTCTCTATAATGACCCTGTGTCCTGCTACAGGTGTCTCTATAATGACACTGTGTCCTGCTACAGGTGTCTCTATAATGACACTGTGTCCTGCTACAGGTGTCTCTATAATGACACTGTGTCCTGCTACAGGTCTCTATAATGACCCTGGTCCTGCTACAGGTCTCTATAATGACCCTGTGTCCTGCTACAGGTCTCTATAATGACACTGTGTCCTGCTACAGGTGTCTCTATAATGACCCTGTGTCCTGCTACAGGTGTCTCTATAATGACCCTGTGTCCTGCTACAGGTCTCTATAATGACCCTGTGTCCTGCTACAGGTCTCTATAATGACACTATGTCCTGCTACAGGTCTCTATAATGACACTGTGTCCTGCTACAGGTGTCTCTATAATGACCCTGTGTCCTGCTACAGGTCTCTATAATGACACTGTGTCCTGCTACAGGTGTGTTATCAATACATTGAGGAGTTGTCAGCACACCATAAAATGGATATAAAAAGACTACAGACCCCTGGTTAAAATGCCAGGTTTATGTGATGTAAAAGAATGAGACAAAGATAAATCATGTCAGAACTTTTTCCCACCTTTAATGTGACCTATAATGTGAACAATTCAATTGAAAAACAAACTGAAATCTTTGAGGGGGGAAAAATAAAAAATAATAAAAACTCACAATAACCTGGTTGCATAAGTGTGCACACCCTTAAACTAATACTTTGTTGAAAGCACCTTTTTATTTTATTACAACACTCAGTCTTTTGGGGTAGGAGTCTATTAGCGTGGCACATCTTGACGTGACAATATTTGCCCACTCTTCTTTGCAAAAAGTGCTCCAAATCTGTCAGATTGCGAGGACATCTCCTGTGCACAGCCCTCTTCAGATCACCCCAGAGATGTTCAATTGGATTCAGGTCTGGGCTCTGGCTGGGCCATCCCAAAACGTTAATCTTCTTCTGGTGAAGCCATGCTTTGGTGGATTTGGAATGTGTGCTTTGGGTCGTTGTCGTGCTGAAAGGTGAACTTCCTCTTCATCTTCAGCTTTCTATCGGACGCCTGAAGGTTTTGTGACAAAATTGCCTGGTATTTGGAACTGTTTATAATTCCCTCCACCCTGACTAAGGCCCCGGATCCAGCTGAAGAAAAACAGCCCCAAAGCATGATGCTGCCACCACCATGCTTCACCGTGGGTATGGTGTTCTTTGGGTGATGTGCAGTGTTCCCCCAAAAAAGTTCAACCTTGGTTTCATCAGACCATAACACATTTTCCCACGTGCTTTTGTGGGACTTGATGTTTGTTTTTGCAAATTTCAGCCGGGCTTGGATGTTTTTCTTTGTAAGAAAAGGCTTCCGTCTTGCCACCCTACCCCCATAGCCCATTCATATGAAGAACACGGGAGATTGTTGTCACATGTAGCACACAGCCAGTACTTGCCAGAAATTCCTGCAGTTCCTTTAATGTTGCTGTAGGCCTCTTGGAAGCCTCCCTGACAAGTTTTCTTCTCCTCTTTTCATAAATTTTGGAGGGATGTCCAGTTCTTGGTAATGTCTCTGTTGTGCCATATTTTCTCCACTTGATGATGACTGTCTTCACTGTGTTCCATGGTATATGTAATGCTTTGGAAATTATTTCGTGCCCTTCTCCTGACTGATATCTTTCAACAATGACATCCCTCTGATGCCTTTGGAAGCTCTCTGCGGAACATGGCTTTTGCTCTGAGATGCAACTTAGAAAATGTCAGGAAAATCCTACTAGAACAGCTGAAATTTATTTGTGATTAATCAGAGTCACTTCTAATGATGGCAGGTGTGTAATGACTTCTATTTAACACGAGTTTGAATGTGATTGGTTAATTCTGAACACAGCCACTTCCCCAGTCATAAGAGGGTGTGCACACTTATGCAACTAGGTTATTGTAAGGTTATTATATTTCATTTTTCCCCCCTCTAAGATTTCAGTTTGTTTTTCAATTGAATTGTTCACGTTATAGGTCACATTAACAGTGGAAAAAGCTCTGACATTATTAATCTTTGTCTCATTATTTTACATCACATACACCTGGCATTTTAACAGGGGTCTGTAGACTTTTTATATCCACTGTATGTGACCCGACTGTCACGTCTCCTCCCGTTGCTCCCCTCCGGCGCTCTGATTCGCCGGTCTACTGAGCCACCGGTCTGAGCGCACCACCTCGGCAACACCGGAATGGAAACCCAGCGGACCTGCACCTCATCATCTCATCACCACCCCTATATAGCCCTGGACTGTTCAGTGTTGTGTTGTGGGTGATTGTTAGTGTCTTGTCGTGTCCTCGCTCTTTGTTGTTCTCTTGCTCAGTGTTAAGTAAACCTTTACATTGTTGATTCCTGCGTCTGCGTCCTGCCTCTTCGTATCCTCAGTACTCGTCACAGTAATGTAATGTATTGTATTGTATTGTATTGTAATGTATTGTAATGTATTGTAATGTATTGTATTGTATTGTAATGTATTGTATTGTAATGTATTGTATTGTATTGTAATGTATTGTATTGTATTGTATTGTATTGTATTGTATTGTATTGTAATGTATTGTATTGTATTGTAATGTATTGTATTGTAATGTATTGTATTGTAATGTATTGTATTGTATTGTATTGTATTGTATTGTATTGTATTGTAATGTGTAAATGTAAATGTATTGTATTGTATTGTATTGTATTGTATTGTAATGTATTGTAATATATTGTAATGTATTGTAATGTATTGTAATGTAATGTATTGTATTGTATTGTATTGTAATGTATTGTATTGTAATGTATTGTATTGTATTGTAATGTATTGTATTGTAATGTATTGTATTGTAATGTATTGTAATGTATTGTAATGTATTGTAATGTATTGTATTGTATTGTATTGTAATGTATTGTAATATATTGTAATGTATTGTAATGTAATGTATTGTATTGTATTGTAATGTATTGTATTGTAATGTATTGTATTGTATTGTAATGTATTGTATTGTAATGTATTGTATTGTAACGTATTGTAATGTATTGTATTGTAATGTATTGTAAAGTATTGTATTGTAATGTATTGTATTGTAATGTATTGTATTGTATTGTATTGTATTGTATTGTATTGTTTTGTATTGTAATGTATTGTATTGTATTGTAATGTATTGTAATATATTGTAATGTATTGTAATGTATTGTAATGTAATGTATTGTATTGTATTGTATTGTATTGTATTGTAATGTATTGTATTGTATTGTAATGTATTGTATTGTAATGTATTGTAATGTATTGTATTGTAATGTATTGTATTGTATTGTATTGTATTGTAATGTATTGTATTGCAATGTATTGTATTGTAATGTATTGTAAAGTATTGTATTGTAATGTATTGTATTGTAATGTATTGTATTGTATTGTATTGTATTGTATTGTATTGTATTGTTTTGTATTGTAATGTATTGTATTGTATTGTAATGTATTGTAATATATTGTAATGTATTGTAATGTATTGTAATGTAATGTATTGTATTGTATTGTATTGTATTGTATTGTATTGTAATGTATTGTATTGTATTGTAATGTATTGTATTGTAATGTATTGTAATGTATTGTATTGTAATGTATTGTATTGTATTGTATTGTATTGTAATGTATTGTATTGCAATGTATTGTATTGTAATGTATGTAATGTATTGTATTGTAATGTATTGTAATGTATTGTATTGTATTGTATTGTATTGTATTGTATTGTATTGTATTGTAATGTATTGTATTGTATTGTAATGTATTGTATTGTAATGTATGTAATGTATTGTATTGTATTGTAATGTATTGTATTGTAATGTGTAAATGTAAATGTATTGTATTGTATTGTATTGTATTGTATTGTATTGTATTGTAATGTATTGTAATGTATTGTATTGTATTGTATTGTATTGTAATGTATTGTATTGTATTGTAATGTATTGTAATGTATTGTAATATATTGTATTGTATTGTAATGTATTGTAATGTATTTTAATGTAATTCGGCAACACCGGAATGGAAACCCAGCGGACCTGCACCTCATCATCTCATCACCACCCCTATATAGCCCTGGACTGTTCAGTGTTGTGTTGTGGGTGATTGTTAGTGTCTTGTCGTGTCCTCGCTCTTTGTTGTTCTCTTGCTCAGTGTTAAGTAAACCTTTACATTGTTGATTCCTGCGTCTGCGTCCTGCCTCTTCGTATCCTCAGTACTCGTCACAGTAATGTAATGTATTGTATTGTATTGTATTGTAATGTATTGTAATGTATTGTAATGTATTGTATTGTATTGTAATGTATTGTATTGTAATGTATTGTATTGTATTGTAATGTATTGTATTGTATTGTATTGTATTGTATTGTATTGTAATGTATTGTATTGTATTGTATTGTAATGTATTGTATTGTAATGTATTGTATTGTAATGTATTGTATTGTATTGTATTGTATTGTATTGTAATGTGTAAATGTAAATGTATTGTATTGTATTGTATTGTATTGTATTGTATTGTATTGTAATGTCTTGTAATGTATTGTATTGTATTGTAATGTATTGTATTGTAATCTATTGTAATGTATTGTATTGTATTGTAATGTATTGTAATGTATTGTAATGTATTGTAATGTATTGTATTGTATTGTATTGTAATGTATTGTAATATATTGTAATGTATTGTAATGTAATGTATTGTATTGTATTGTATTGTAATGTATTGTATTGTAATGTATTGTATTGTATTGTAATGTATTGTATTGTAATGTATTGTATTGTAACGTATTGTAATGTATTGTATTGTAATGTATTGTATTGTATTGTAATGTATTGTATTGTAATGTATTGTAAAGTATTGTATTGTAATGTATTGTATTGTAATGTATTGTATTGTATTGTATTGTATTGTTTTGTATTGTAATGTATTGTATTGTATTGTAATGTATTGTAATATATTGTAATTTATTGTAATGTATTGTAATGTAATGTATTGTATTGTATTGTATTGTAATGTATTGTATTGTATTGTAATGTATTGTATTGTATTGTAATGTATTGTATTGTAATGTATTGTAATGTATTGTATTGTAATGTATTGTATTGTATTGTATTGTATTGTAATGTATTGTATTGTAATGTATTGTATTGTAATGTATGTAATGTATTGTATTGTATTGTAATGTATTGTAATGTATTGTATTGTATTGTATTGTATTGTATTGTATTGTATTGTAATGTATTGTATTGTATTGTAATGTATTGTATTGTAATGTATGTAATGTATTGTATTGTATTGTAATGTATTGTATTGTAATGTGTAAATGTAAATGTATTGTATTGTATTGTATTGTATTGTATTGTATTGTATTGTAATGTATTGTAATGTATTGTATTGTATTGTATTGTATTGTAATGTATTGTATTGTATTGTAATGTATTGTAATGTATTGTAATATATTGTATTGTATTGTAATGTATTGTAATGTATTTTAATGTAATTCGGCAACACCGGAATGGAAACCCAGCGGACCTGCACCTCATCATCTCATCACCACCCCTATATAGCCCTGGACTGTTCAGTGTTGTGTTGTGGGTGATTGTTAGTGTCTTGTCGTGTCCTCGCTCTTTGTTGTTCTCTTGCTCAGTGTTAAGTAAACCTTTACATTGTTGATTCCTGCGTCTGCGTCCTGCCTCTTCGTATCCTCAGTACTCGTCACAGTAATGTAATGTATTGTATTGTATTGTATTGTAATGTATTGTAATGTATTGTATTGTATTGTATTGTATTGTATTGTATTGTATTGTAATGTATTGTATTGTAATGTATTGTATTGTAATGTAATGTATTGTATTGTATTGTATTGTATTGTATTGTATTGTAATGTATTGTAATGTATTGTATTGTATTGTATTGTATTGTATTGTATTGTAATGTATTGTATTGTAATGTATTGTATTGTATTGTATTGTAATGTATTGTAATGTAATGTATTGTATTGTATTGTATTGTAATGTAATGTGTAAATATGAATGTATTGTATTGTATTGTATTGTATTGTAATGTATTGTAATGTATTGTAATGTAATGTATTGTATTGTATTGTATTGTAATGTATTGTATTGTAATGTATTGTATTGTATTGTAATGTATTGTATTGTAATGTATTGTATTGTAATGTATTGTAATGTATTGTATTATAATGTATTGTATTGTATTGTAATGTATTGTATTGTAATGTAATGTATTGTATTGTATTGTAATGTATTGTATTGTATTGTAATGTATTGTATTGTAATGTATTGTATTGTATTGTAATGTATTGTATTGTATTGTATTTTATTGTAATGTATTGTATTGTGATATATTGTATTGTATTATATTGTAATGTATTGTATTGTAATGTATTGTATTGTGTTGTATTGTATTGTATTGTATTGTATTGTAATGTATTGTATTGTAATGTATTGTAATGTATTGTAATGTATTGTATTCTACGGTAATCAGGCGTGTGTTCTCCTCTCGTAGGTAGTGTGCAACCATCATAGAGAAAACCAACCATCATAGAGAAAACCAACCATCATAGAGAAAACCAACCATCATAGAGAAAAGTCGTGCAGCTTGATAATGATAGCTTGATAGTGATATCTTGATAGTGATGGCTTGATAGTGATGGCTTGATAGGGATGGCTTGATAGTGATATCTTGATAGGGATATCTTGATAGTGATGGCTGGATAGTGATGGCTTGAGAGTGATGGCTTGAGAGTGATAGCTTGATAGTGATATCTTGATAGGGATATCTTGATAGTGATGGCTTGATAGTGATGGCTTGATAGTGATGGCTTGATAGTGATATCTGGATAGTGCTATCTTGATAGTGATAGATTGATAGTGATAGATTGATAGTGATAGCTTGATAGTGAACCAAGTGGCGGGGTTGATGATTTGTTGTTTTTTAATTAGGAGTGGGCCTTTGAGCAATTTCTTTTACATTTCCTAACCTTAGTTTTGTGTAACAAGCCTTCCTGTCACTGAATTAAAAGTTACGACCCTTTTAAATACATTTTTCATGGCATTTCGGAAAGATTGAATAGCCTGAGTCTGTTGCGCAACAAACTGACATGAATATGAGAATAACATAAACATAGTCTCAAATCTAAATTAACATGACATTCATATTTATGATTTTATCTTTATTTCACATTTGCATGTTAATCATTTAACAGACACTGTAAACAAGAGTGACTTACAATTTCACGATAACAACTCCTGCACCAACCAGTATAGTGTAGGTCTTCTGGGGCCCACTGAGAATATTCACACACACACACACACACACACACACACACACACACACACACACACACACACACCAACCAAGGTCAAGATAAGTTACAGCACCAGTTCTGCTACAGTTTCCCTCGGTATAGTGGCAGTTCTGCTATACAGCTGTGCGTAGCCCGGGGGGGTATTTAGCTACAGATTTAGCATAGAGACACATGATGCTCTGCCACCACCAGTTAGCCCCAACCTGCAGTGATGTTCCTTGGGGGCAGAGACACAGAGGGACTCAGGCATGGGATTAAGACTCCTTCCTTAAAGCAGTGATGGTTCAAAATATGACTAATTAGTCTCTGTACTGCTTCTCCCCAGTGACAATCATGTATTGTAGCTGACAGACAGGCCGCTGCCCAAATGGCATCCCATTCCCTATTATGGTGCCCTAGGTCCCCTTGGTGCTCTGGTCAAAAGTAGTGCGCTATGTAGGGAATTGGGTACCATTTGGGATGCAAACACTATTATATCCCTGCCGTTATCACACATCCCTCACTGTCTGACATCAAAAAAAATAAAAAGCAACTCAAAAGGTATTAAAATTAATAAGCAGTCAATCGTTCCAAAGCTTAGACATTTTAGCAGACGCTCTTATCCAGAGCGACTTACAGTTAGTGAGTGCATACATTATTTTATTTTTTTCATACTGGGCCCCCCCGCGGGAATCGAACCCACAACCCTGGCGTTGCAAGCACCATGCTCTACCAACTGAGCTACACGGGGAGCATGTCCACTTTGAGACACCGACTAATATTCTGTTTTAATCTCTGCCTTCGTTGATGGTGTTTTTTTCTTCATAAAAAACTGTTGGCAGCAGTCTTGAGGGGTTTGAGTGGGGCTAAACATAATTAGACTCCCAAATGAATGGTTTCAGACCACCAGCCAGAGTTGGAGCCTCTTGATTTGACACGGAACGACGTGTCTGTCAAAACACACACACACACACACACACACACACACACACACACACACACACACACACATACACACACACACATCGTCTGTCCACACACTACAAGGTGATGCTGTCCTTTACCAGGACTTGTAGACCAAGATGAGTAATGCGGGCATCCATTTACCACGATGACAATGAACTTCCTTGCATTTCAAAATGAGGGATTTTTTTATTACAATTTCAATGCTTTATCGCTAAATAAGGCATTTTAGATCTAACGTATCATTATTCAAAACCTTGAATTTGTCCTGTAATACTAACGTTCTTGTTGCTAAAGTGTGGTCTTGTATTTCAAACATCTCCTTATTCAAACGTTCCTCATCATTACAAAGAACATAGCCAAGAATGGATGCATCATGTTTTGATAGCATTTCTAATAAGAAACAATCCTGGAAACTAAAAACCTTCACTAAGTTATGATCATTCCTCCAAACAGTTCCATTTCTGAATGCTTTTTACCTTGGATTATTCATCTATAGCGTTTTGTCATCCTTTGTCATTGGGAGTGATCGCCAATAGAGACAGATTACCCTGTGATCAGATGATCAGACATTTAAAAAGCATTTCCCATCCTTGCCCATTACCCGTTGAACCAATGTGCAATAGACGTTGAATTGACGTCTGTGCCCAGTGGTTGTTTTTGTAATCATCCAAACACTCCCATTACCCAGTGTTTTATCTTTGAGAGTGACATTGCATCCTCCGACAGATTGAGGTCCAACAATCCCACGTGTATCATCCATCAAAGACAAATGATTTGTGGCAGATCACTGAGACTGGAACACATTGAGAGAGACCTTGAAGATACCAGATTTCTTTGCTAGGAATTCTCCACTGAATACACTACATCAAAGCTACAGTCTGTGATTTGAAACACTTGTTCCACACCACTTGTTTTGGTATACAGCTGAGGGATGGGGCTTGGGAAATGCCTAGTAACCCTTCTCAAAGACAGAGCTCTAGATTCACAGGCTGACTCAATTGGTAAATATCAAGACTTGACCATTGGACAGCTTATCAAATCCCAGACTGTAGCTTTAAAGTTCCTTTTTACAAAGAATGCATTCCGTTCCATTCTATAGCAGCCTTGCCTTGCTGAGACTGAGGACTGACTCTGAGGCTGAGGCTGAGACTGAGACTGAGGACTGAGAGAGAGACTGAGACTGAGGCTGAGGCTGAGGACTGAGACTGAGGCTGAGGCTGAGGCTGAGACTGAGGACTGAGACTGAGGACTGAGACTGAGACTGAGGACTGAGAGTGTTTCTCAATATGCATACTACCGTGTTCCACACTCTCATGCTCCAAGTGCTTTCTCTGAGGACGTTCTCTTGAGTACGTTCTTGTGAGGACAAGAATGTGGAGAACACGTAGAACATTACATTTCAGAAGCACTCGCACTCCCCCCTACAGTATTACCTGATGCTGCATCTCCCCAATTCACTGAACCTTCTTCCAGCCAGGACAACGGCAACAATAGAGACGAAACAAGATCTACACAAAGCAAGCGTTTTACTTCATAGCTACTGTATCAGCTAGCTCTATGTGAATTGTTGTAATCTAGCTAGCCAGCTATCTAGTTAAACAGGCAAAAATACCAAGAACTAATGTTATGCAAGTTACAGTAGATGTCAATTCTTCATGGGTAGCTAGCCAACAACTATTTGTGGCTAGCCAGTTAGCCCTATTGACGTACTATGGACTTACCCATTCACTGAACCTTCCTTCTTCCAGCCAGGACAATGTATTTCTTTTATCAAGATAAAACATTGTTGCCAGGCAACATATGAGACGTGAATAGGCAACATTTCATTCCGAAGTCAGAGTGTATTTTCTCTCGCTTCAGCTCAAATAATGATTTCAAAAAAATGTGTATAATTTTTTAGGTGGTTGTGTCATATTTCTTTGCATACTTTCCGTTGAAGCTTGCATCGATACATGCTTCAAAATATGTACAAACAGAGCATGCATTCGAAGTACCCTCCTTGGTCCGTTTCGCATACCTTGATTTGGACTCAGACTCCGACCCTCCCGTGCTCCAATTTGCATGCTTGGAGCAAGGTAGTATGCATTTTGAGAAACACCCTGAGACTGAGCCTGATCCTGAGGCTGACACTGAGGCTGAGGCTGAGTCTGAAGCTGAGACTGAGTGAGACTGAGTGAGACTGAGTGAGACTGACTGAGACAGACTGACACTGATTGAGTCTGAGGCTGAGCTGACTGAGACAGACAGAGACTGATTGAGACTGAAACTGAGGCCTTGTGTGCTGCTGTTTTTTCAGATTGTTTACCGGCAGAGCTGCATGCCTGACCTTGGCAGAGGAATCAAGATTTCCTTGGGCTCCACATTGTTTTCACTCGCTCCCTCCTCCTCCTCCTCCTCCT
>NC_139999.1:5071301-5106301 GCF_964263955.1 Coregonus lavaretus | reverse complement strand
AACAACAAAAAAAGTGTTGAGAAAAAAAGAGCAGAAGTAAAATAAAGTGACAGTAGGGAGGCTATATATACAGGGGGGTACCATTGCAGAGTCAATGTGCGGGGGCACCGGCTAGTTGAGGTAGTTGAGGTAATATGTACATGTGGGTAGAGTTAAAGTGACTATGCATAAATACTTAACAGAGTAGCAGCAGCGTAAAAAGGATGGGGTGGGGGGGCAGTGCAAATAGTCCGGGTAGCCATGATTAGCTGTTCAGGAGTCTTATGGCTTGGGGGTAGAAGCTGTTGAGAAGTCTTTTGGACCTAGACTTGGCACTCCGGTACCGCTTGCCGTGCGGTAGCAGAGAGAACAGTCTATGACTAGGGTGGCTGGAGTCTTTGACAATTTTGAGGGCCTTCCTCTGACATCGCCTGGTATAGAGGTCCTGGATGGCAGGAAGCTTTGCCCCAGTGATGTACTGGGCCGTACGCACTACCCTCTGTAGTGCCTTGCGGTCAGAGGCCAAGCAGTTGCCATACCAGGCTGTGATGCAACCAGTCAGGATGCTCTCGATGGTGCAGCTGTAGAATTTTTTGAGGATCTGAGGACCCATGCCAAATCTTTTTAGTCTCCTGAGGGGGAATAGGCTTTGTCGTGCCCTCTTCACGACTGTCTTGGTGTGTTTGGACCATGATAGTTCGTTGGTGATGTGGACACCAAGGAACTTGAAGCTCTCAACCTGTTCCACTACAGCCCCGTCGATGAGAATGGGGGCGTGCTCAGTCCTCTTTTTTTTCCTGTAGTCCACAATCATCTCCTTTGTCTTGGTCACGTTGAGGGAGAGGTTGTTGTCCTGGCACCACACGGCCAGATCTCTGACCTCCTCCCTATAGGCTGTCTCATCGTTGTCGGTGATCAGGCCTACCACTGTTGTGTCGTCGGCAAACTTAATGATGGTGTTGGAGTCGTGCCTGGCCATGCAGTCATGGGTGAACAGAGAGTACAGGAGGGGACTGAGCACGCACCCCTGAGGGGCCCCCGTGTTGAGGATCAGTGTGGCAGATGTGTTGTTACCTACCCTTACCACCTGGGGGCGGCCCGTCAGGAAGTCCAGGATCCAGTTGCAGAGGGAGGTGTTTAGTCCCAGGATCCTTAGCTTAGTGATGAGCTTAGAGGGCACTATGGTGTTGAATGCTGAGCTGTAGTCAATGAATAGCATTCTCACGTAGGTGTTCCTCTTGTCCAGGTGGGAAAGGGCAGTGTGGAGTGCGATAGAGATTGCATCATCTGTGGATCTGTTGGGGCGGTATGCAAATTGGAGTGGGTCTAGGGTTTCTGCGATTATGCTGTTGATGTGAGCCATGACCAGTCTTTCAAAGCACTTCATGGCTACAGACGTCAGTGCTACGGGTCGGTAGTCATTTAGGCAGGTTATCTTAGAGTTCTTGGGCACGGGGACTATGGTGGTCTGCTTGAAACATGTTGGTATTACAGACTCAGTCAGGGACATGTTGAAAATGTCAGTGAAGACACTTGCCAGTTGGTCAGCACATGCTCGGAGTACACATCCTGGTAATCCGTCTGGCCCTGCGGCCTTGTGAATGTTGACCTGCTTAAAAGTCTTACTCACATCGGCTACGGAGAGCGTGATCACATAGTCATCCGGAACAGCTGGTGCTCTCATGAATGCTTCAGTGTTGCTTGCCTCGAAGCGAGCATAGAAGTGGTTTAGCTCGTCTGGTAGGCTTGTGTCACTGGGCAGCTCGCGGCTGTGCTTCCCTTTGTAGTCTGTAATAGTTTTCAAGCCCTGCCACATCCGACGAGCGTCAGAGCCAGTGTAGTATGATTCAATCTTAGACCTGTATTGACTCTTTGCCTGTTTGATGGTTCGTCGGAGGTCATAGCGGGATTTCTTATAAGCGTCCGGGTTAGAGTCCCGTTCCTTGAAAGCGGCAGCTCTACCCTTTAGCTCAGTGCGGATGTTTCCTGTAATCCATGGCTTCTGGTTGGGGTATGTACGTACGGTCACTGTGGGGACGACATCATCGATGCACTTATTGATGAAGCCAGTGACTGATGTGGTGTACTCCTCAATGCTGTCTGAAGAATCCCGGAACATGTTCCAGTCTGTGCTAGCAAAACAGTCCTGTAGCTTAGCATCTGCGTCATCTGACCACTTTTTTATTAACCGAATCACTGGTGCTTCCTGCTTCAGTTTTTGCTTATAAGCAGGAATCAGGAGGATAGAGTTATGGTCAGATTTGCCAAATGGAGGGCGAGGGAGAGCTTTGTATGCGTCTCTGTGTGTGGAGTAAAGGTGGTCTATAGTTTTTTTCCCTCTGGTTGCACATTTAACATGCTGGTAGAAATTAGGTAGAACAGATTTAAGTTTCCCTGCATTAAAGTCCCCGGCCACTAGGAGCGCTGCATCTGGATGAGCGTTTTCTTGTTGATTAATGGCCTTGTACAACTCATTCAGTGCAATCTTAATGCCAGCATTGGTTTGTGGTGGTAAATAGACAGCTATGAAAAATATAGATGAAAACTCTCTTGGTAAATATTGTGGTCTACAGCTTATCATAAGATACTCTACCTCAGGCGAGCAAAACCTCGAGACTTCCTTAGTATTTGATTTTGTGCACCAGCTGTTGTTTACAAATATACACAGACCGCCACCCCTTGTCTTACCAGAGTCAGCCGTTCTGTCCTGCCGATGTAGCGTATAGCCCGCTAGCTGAATGTTATCATTGTTGTCGTTCAGCCACGACTCTGTGAAACATAAGATATTACAGTTTTTAATGTCCCGTAGGTAGGATAACCGTAATCTTAAATCGTCCATTTTATTCTCAAAAGCTTGAACGTTGGCTAATAGGATTGATGGAAGAGGCAGTTTACTCGCTCGCCGTCGGATCCTTACAAGGCACCCGGATCTGCGTCCGCGATATCTCCGTCTCTTCCTCACGCGAATGACGGGGATTTGGGCCTTGTCGGGTGTCTGTATGATATCCTTCGCGGCCGCCTCGTTGAAGAAAAAATCTTCGTCCAATGCGAGGTGAGTAATCGCTGTCCTGATATCCAGAAGCTCTTTTTGGTTATAAGAGACGATGGCAGAAACATTATGTACAAAATAAATTACAAATAACGCGGAAAAACACACATAATAGTACAATTGGTTAGAGGGCTGTAAAACGGCAGCCATCTTCTCCGGCGCTGTTCTAGTTCTCCGGCGCTGTTCTAGCTGTCTGTCTCTGTCTATCTGTCTGTCTGTCTGTCTGTCTGCCTGTCTGCCTGTCTGTCTGTCTGTCTGTATGTCTGTCTGTCTGTCTGTCTGTCTCTGTCTGCATTCATGGTAAACGCTGCATACATCGGCTCAATCGGAAATGACCTTTACATTTCTTTCACGGAATCTGCTTCAGCGATACTGATTAAATAGAGCCCTTAAAGAGGAATCTGCTTCAGCGATACTGATTAAATAGAGCCCTTAAAGAGGAATCTGCTTCAGCGATACTGATTAAATAGAGCCCTTAAAGAGGAAATCTAGTGGTTAATGTCAAGGACACGTTAATGATTTTTGCAGAAGTACTTTTTTTGTTGCTATATCATCTTGAGTGTCAATCTGTGTTGACACCTACAGTAAAGGGATAATTGCTATACGTCTGAATGGCAGAACCTATACCACTGAACAGAACTGTCAGAACCTTGATCTCCACTGGACTTGATTTCCACTAGACTTGATTTCCACTGCATGGTGACAGTGAGCAATTGAATACTGAAATGTAGTGGCCAATGAACGATCAATACTGCTGGAAGAAGTAGATCAGGTAATTTAACTGTTGATAGACTCGGAGAGAGTCTTCTTGCCTGTTGTTGCAGTATCACCTTCCCTCCACCTTCCTTTTGCATTACAACAGAGATGGACTCAACACAATCACTTCTCTACCTGTTTGGCTTATGCAGATTTTTCACCTTCAGTCTTTTGGACTTTCTTTTCAGAATAAACGATCACTCTGCCGTTATCCAAAGTAACATTTCTAGTTTTGGATGTTATAGCACTTTCCTTCTGCATCCACCAGATATCACACCATTACAGCAAAGACATTTAACCGTTCAGACTTGACTTTGTTTTCAGGATTACTTGAACTTCCACCTAATACATCTAAAGAATAATAGAAATATAAGACTGACCAATTATCCAGACACACACACAGAGTTTATACTAAGGCCTCTACTCACTACAGCTTTTAATCATTGGCTCTAATGTGTAATCTCTTTTTTAACACTTCCGTTGCTTTAATGAGCTGAGGGGGAAATACACTGAGACGAACACCGGATAGATGAACTTGCTGGAGGTCTGTTGATCTGCCGCTCTATGAACTAGCAAGACTTCCCAGTCGTAGAGCGACCAGTCCAAAGAGGCAGGGCTATTAGGAAATAGTACGGCCCAAGATTCAATCCAAGGGGGGGCGTTGTATAGAGCTTGACATTTAAAGGTACACAGAACAACAATACAAACGCAACATGCAAAACAATGTCAAAGATTTTACTGAGAGTTCATATAAGGAAATCAGTCCATTGAAATAAATTCATTAATTAACTAATCTATGGATTTCACATGACTGGGAATACAGATATTTATCTTTTGGTCACAGATACCTTAAAAAAAAAAAGATAGGGGTGTTTGCAGCCACTTGCTATGTCTGCTAGTGGCTGCAACGGGCCGTGGTACAAATAGGACAGATTACGTTTTCTATATTTTTTCCCCCACTTGTGACACATGCTTAAGGTTGATTATATATAATTTATATATATATATATATATATATATATATATACATATATACAGTGCGTTGCAAAAGTATTAAATCCCCCTTGGCGTTTTTCCTATTTTGTTGCATTACAACCTGTAATTTAAAATGATTATTTTTTTGGATTTCATGTAATGGACATACACAAAATAGTCCAAATTGGTGAAGTGAAATAAAAATAAAAAATTGTTAAAAAAAATTCTAAAAGATAAATAACGGAAAAGTGGTGCGTGCGTATGTATCCACCCCCTTTGCTATGAAGCCCCTAAATAAGATCTGGTGCAACCAATTACCTTCAGAAGTCATATAATTAGTTAAATAAAGTCCACCTGTGTGCAATGTAAGTGTCACGTGATCTCAGTATATATACACCTGTTCTGAAAGGCCCCAGAGTCTGCTACACCACTAAGCAAGGGGCACCACCAAGCAAGCGGCACCATGAAGACCAAGGAGCTCTCCAAACAGGTCAGGGACAAAGTTGTGGAGAAGTACAGATCAGGGTTGGGTTATAAAAACATATCTGAAACTTTGAACATCCCACAGAGCACCATTAAATCCATAATTACAAAATGGAAAGAATATGGCACCACAACAAACCGGCCAAGAGAGGGCCGCCCACCAAAACTCACAGACCAGGCAAGGAGGGCATTAATCAGAGAGGCAACAAAGAGACCAAAGGTAACCCTGAAGGAGCTGCAAAGCTCCACAACGGAGATTGGAGTGTCTGTCCATAGGACCACTTTAAGCCATACACTCCCCAGAGCTGGGCTTTACGGAAGAGTGGCCAGAAAAAAGCCATTGCTTAAAGAAAAAAATAAGCAAATATTTGGTGTTCGCCAAAAGGTATGTGGTAGACTCCCCAAACATATGGAAGAATGCACTCTGGTCAAATGAGATTAAAATTGAGCTTTTTGGCCATCAAGGAAAACGCTATGTCTGCCGCAAACCCAACACCTCTCATCACCCCGAGAACACCATCCCCATAGTGAAGCATGGTGGTGACAGCATCATGCTGTGGGGATGTTTTTCATCGGCAGGGACTGGGAAACTGGTCAGAATTGAAGGAATGATGGATGGCGCTAAATACAGGAAAATTCTTGAGGGAAACCTCTTCCAGAGATTTGAGACTGGGACAGAGGTTCACCTTCCAGCAGGGCAATGACGCCAAGCATACTGCTAAAGCAACACTCGAGTGGTTTAAGGGGAAACATTTAAATGTCTAATCAAATAATACAAACCCCCCAAAAATCAATTTTAATTATAGGTTGTAAGGAATAGGAAAAATGCCAAGGGGGGTGAATCATTTCGCAAGCCACTGTATATATATATATATATATATATATATATATATATATATATATATATATATATATATATATATATACAGGTGTAATATCTTAATTTGATCACTCTTTTGTTGCTGAGAAGGAAATGCAGATGAGCTTTGTGATTTTCATAAATTCACTGAAAACCCACACTAACACACAGTTATATTAACGGTATTGGATCTTTTCATGTAGCCTACTTTTGGCCAGCCAATGGCCACGACCAAGCAACATGGACTAAACGTTCAGATCATGTTGCTGCAGGATTACTTTGCTGTGACAATACTGGTCAAATTAAGATCCTACACCTGTATGTATCACACAACGTTTTGAATGACAGCCAGCTAGTCCATCAGTGTGCAGTAGTTCTCTTAGTACTCTTGACAGTTCAGACATGTAGCAATTACCCATTAAGTGTCACGTTTAGCGTCAACACAGATTGACACTCAATATGTCTATAGCGTAGCTAGCAAGATAAAAAAATGTAGTAAAGGTTTGGCAAAATTCATGAGCTTGTCCTTGAACAAATGTCCTCATTTGCATCCCAGGGTGCACTACTTCAAAGTTTCAACTTTTATTGTCACAAGTACAGTGAAATGCTTATCTTTCAAGCTCTTTTGACCCAGATGACCAGGGAAACAGATATCTGTTATCCTGATTTGCTCTAAAATATAGAGAACAGTGTGCCATTTGTGACACAACTATATTTCACCAGTAAGATCTTCTCCTCAAGTGTATTTATGATTGGCTCAACGTTTTTTGAATGCTCTCGCTTTATTAGTCATTGGATTCTCTCAATGGACTCTCCTCATTGACAGACTAGTATATCTGTCAAGTCCTCCTCTTGTTCACCATCCAAAGGACACAGGGACAACTCAAATTTCCGACTCAATCTTTTATTTATATTTTTTGCTTTCAGTTGATTGGTCTGTCCAGTAAATTAACCAGTAAATTAGGTTGTAAACCTTTAAAGACAGAACAAAAAGTTACCATTTTAATGAAACATTTTAATGAACTTAAATTAGTTTAAACATTTTTAAAAACATTCTAAATAACTTAAATGAATTAACCATTTAAGCCTTTTCCCATTGGCGTCTTTGGACTGAACCTGTGAGTGAACTTGGAGTCTTCTCTCTGAAGTTTGTTCTTCTGAATGACTGAGCCCCTCCATGCCTTCACAGGTGCTCCAAATCAGTGAAAATGATTGATCAGGTGACAATGTAGTTCTTTGACTAACTCCTGAGATTCAGCTCAACACCTCCCACTTGCGCTCCTGGTTTTTTCATATCCAGAGAGGTCACACAAGCCCTTCCCACCTCTGTTTGTTCTTCAATGGGAAGTAGAATGACAAGGCGTCTGACATCTCTATGAAGAATTGTGGCTGGGATTCTGGTTTGAAGCCTCTTCATTCTTTCATCATTTGCTCTTGTGGGCCCTTTTTTGCTGTTTGACTTTGTGATGTGAACAGGATAGCTGGGAAAAGTCTTCAAAAGCACATCTCTTACGATGCCTTTGCTGTCAGCATTGACACCGACCACTCTAGCCAGCTTGTACTGTCCTCTTAGGGCATTTTGGTCAGCCAACCAGACCACATCTCCAGCAGCAACATTTCACTCTTTGGTGTGCCATTTGGTACTTATGAACAGATTAGGTCCAGCCAATTGGCTCCACTTCTTCCAGAAATGGCTTAACTCTGCTTGAATATGTTTACGTCTTTTGTAAGGGTAGCCATCAAACTGGAAATCTCCAGGGTCTCCCTTTGGATTGGTACGTCCTAAAAGCAGAGAATTCGGAGTGATGTATTCTACACAGTCTTCTCTGCTTTGAGTTCTTGCATCGATGGGTCTCTCATTAGCAAGGTTGGCTGCCATGAAGAGAAAAGTTTGGAATTCTCCCCACGTGAAAACACCATCTCCACCAAGGTTGCTCAACGCCCACTTCACTACTTTGACAGCTGCCTCTGCGGCACCATTCCTATGGGGAGAGTCTGCAGGGTGGATCTTCCATGACCATTCTGTACCATGCTTGGCAGCTGTGTCTTCAAGTTCAGACTTGTTTAGTTGGTTAAGGAATTTTTTGAAGTGCGGGTTTGGCTCCCACAAAGTTAGTGCCAGGGTCTGACCAGAGTTTCCTGGGGTGTCCTCTCAGTGAAGTGAACCTTTGATAGGCTAGCAGGAATCCTTCAGATGACATGTCACTCACCACTTCAGTGTGTATGGCTCGGGAAGCCATGCAGCAGAAGACTATTCCCCATACTTTAAGTCTAGTTCTCTTCTTGACCTCATCTTTCACTTCATAAGGGCCGAACAGGTCCATGGTGGTGAATTCAAAAGGTGCAGCTGGGCCTGTTCGCTCTAGAGGCAGGTCAGCCATGATTTGTTGACACTGTTTTGCCTTGTTTTTCCTGCAGACCACACAGTTGTCAACCATTTTCTTGGCAAGTCTACGGCCTTTTATTACCCAGGCTTTCTTCCTCATCCGGAGAAGGGTTCCCGCCACTCCCTCGTGGTTTGCTTTGTGGGATTCTTGTGCCAGCAGTGTAGAGACCCATGCTTCAAAGGGTAAAACTGGCACTGCTGTCTTATCTTCATTGAATGTCTGAATTCTGCCTCCACAAACTAGCAGCCCAGAGTTCACATCTTTGTACACTGTCGGTCTGCTTAGAGTTGTGTCTGAAAAATCTGTACCTTCTTGAGCTGCGAGGAAAAGGTATTTGAGTGCATCTTCATGTTCTTTGACAGTCAGCACAGCTTGCTTGGGTGATCTTACCTCCCTCTTTGCCTGTTTAGGGGCCCGGCCCTTCCTCTTCAGCCACTGTTTGGCTGCTAGACAAACCCAGGCAATGACTCTCACCAGTTTGGACAGGCTACTGCATCTTTAACCCAGCCAGTGGGCTTCCTTCTAAGAAGAGTTGGGTTTACCACAGGTATTCCCTCTTGAGTTTCACTCTTTGGACTTTCCTGAGTGCCTTGTAGGTCTTCTTTCTGCTGACTACTTCTTGCTTGAGCTCTTGTTAATGCACCTGAGAATGCCTTCCTCTGGAGCTTGTTTACACTCTCCCTGGCATGAGCTGCAACCTCTCCAGCTGATATTATAGGCCACTCCTCCACTGGCCACTTTAGGAACTCTGGTCCATTTTGCCATGTGGAATTCTCCTTCAAATCTTCAGGAGCACCCCCTCTTGTTATGATGTCAGCTATGTTTAGATCCCCACGGATCCACCACCAGTCTTGCACTTGTCCAGCCTTCTGGATTTCACCCACTCTATTTGCAAAGAAGGTTTTGTACCCATAACTGACTCTTTGAATGGCTCCCAAGACCGTTTGACTGTGGCACCCCCAAGTCTCTATGGGGGTGCCACAGGGTTCAATTCTTGGGCCGACACTTTTCTCCGTGTATATCAATGATGTCGCTCTTGCTGCTGGTGACTCTCAGATCCACCTCTACGCAGACGACACCATTTTGTATACATCTGGCCCTTCATTGGACACTGTGTTAACAAACCTCCAAACGAGCTTCAATGCCATACAACAATCCTTCAGTAGCCTCCAACTGCTCTTAAACACTAGTAAAACTAAATGCATGCTTTTCAATCGAACGCTGCTGGCACCCGCCCACCCGACTAGAATCACCACTCTCGACGGGTCTGACCTAGAGTATGTGGACAACTACAAATACCTAGGTGTCTGGTTAGACTGTAAACTCAACTTCCAGACTCACATAAAGAATCTCCAATCCAAAGTTAAATCTAGAATCGGCTTCCTATTTCGCAACAAAGCCTCCTTCACTCATGCTGCCAAACATGCCCTCGTAAAACTGACTATCCTACCGATCCTTGACTTCGGCGATGTCATTTACAAAATAGCCTCCAACACTCTACTCAGCAAATTGGATGTAGTCTATCACAGTGCCATCCGTTTTGTCTCCAAAGCCCCATACACTACCCACCACTGTGACCTGTACGCTCTTGTTGGCTGGTCCTCACTACATGTTCGTCGTCAAACCCACTGGCTCCAGGCCATCTATAAATCACTGCTAGGCAAATCCCCGCCTTATCTTAGCTCATTGGTCACCATAGCAGCACCCACCCGTAGTCTGCGCTCCAGCAGGTATATCTCACTGGTCATTCCCAAAGCCAACACCTCCTTTGGCCGCCATTCCTTCCAGTTCTCTGCTGCCAATGACTGGAACGAATTGCAAAAATCTCTGAAGCTGGAGACTCTTATCTCCCTCAATAACTTTAAGCATCAGTTGTCAGAGCACCTTACCGATCACTGCACCTGTACACAGCCCATCTGAAATTAGCCCACCCAACTACCTCATCCCTATATTGTTATTTATTTTGCTCTTTTGCACCCCAGTATCTCTATTTGCACATAATCTCTTGCACATCTAGCATTCCAGTGTTAATACTATTGTAATTATTTTGCACTATAGCCTATTTATTGCCTTACCTCCATAACTTGCTACATTTGCACACACTGTATATATATTTTCTGTTGTATTTTTGACTTTATGTTTTTTACCCCATATGTAACTCTGTGTTGTTTTTATTGCACTGCTTTGCTTTATCTTGGCCAGGTCGCAGTTGTAAATGAGAACCTGTTCTCAACTGGCTTACCTGGTTAAATAAAGGTGAAATAAAAAATAAAATAAAAAAGTAGATGGAACCATCTCTCGATTTTCATTCGAGCATGCTTTTCCGCATACTTCCTGATCCTGGCTGCGAAGACAGCACCACAGATCTCAGCTTTTACAGCTTCTCCCTTCTGATCCAGGGGTGTCAGCTTGGCTTTTGATTCAACGAATCGAACTTTAGTGCCTTGACTTGTCTCCCATCTTAAGTACATCACAGCTCCATAGGTTTTGTTAATTCCATCAGAGAATGTGATGCCCCAAGGTTTCCCTTCCCAGCCAGCTGGTGTGATGCTCCTGTGGAATTTCACCTCTCCAAGCTGCACATATTCTTCAAAAAGCTGGATGGCTTCTTCTCTGAAGCTTTCTGAGAGAGGTTGGTCCCAGGTTTCTTGGGTTAGTTTCACACCCCCTCCCTCTTGGAATACTTTTCGAACAAGAATTGCTCCCTTCTGTTTGGCAGGTGTAACTAAGCCAATTGGGTCGTACAGTCCAGCCACTTGGCTTAAGAGAGCCCTCCTAGTCAGTGGGTTAGGTGTCTCAGTTCTCACCTCCTCCTTGAGAAGATTTTTTCCAACTCTCATCTTCTTTTTCCTTTTGGAAAAGTTAACTGAGGTTAACATGTAGAGCTTGTCTTCATCCATTTGGTAGCCGATACCCAAGGCTTTGTTGTCTTCGTCCCTCATTTGATTTGGAAGAATTAAAGGTTTTACTTTGTGTCTTTGTTAGAACCTCCATCTCCATTCCTTGCCTCCCACTTTGCCCTGACCGGACCCATGGTTTGAGGAAGAACCCTCCAGCTTTCAAGATCTCTTCGACATTTGCTGTGATTTTGTCAAGTTTATTCAGGTCATTTTGGGAGGTTAAGAGGTCATCCACATAACTGTCCTCTTCAATGACTCTGCGCTCATCCTCCAAGTGAAGAAAGTTGGGCAGGCGTGCTGTTTCCCTCATAGCCAACTGAGCAATGCAACCAGCAGGTCTGTCCCCAATGTTGACTCTGGTTATTGCATATTCACTTATCTCTTCATCTGGGCTGTCCCTCCAGAGGAACCTGTGAAGATGCATCTCACGCTCCTCCAGCCATACAGAGTTGTACATATTTTTGATGTCTCCTAGAGATGCATATGTCCCTTCTCTGAACCTCAGCAAGACAGCTCTTATAGGGTTGAGAATTTCTGGTCCCTTCAGAAGAAGATCATTCATACCCACGCCTTTGTATTTCTGGCTACTATTCCATACAATACGAACCGGTGTTGTCACCGAATGAGGGTTTGGTGCCACCAGGTGGCATACGTACCACACTGGTCCGTTCCACACGTCCATGATTTTGTTGGTGAGTTTTATGGCTGCGCCTCGCTCGACCATTTCATGGATCTGGGTAGCATATGCGACTTTCCAGTCTGGCTCTCTGCTTAGTTGCTTTTCCATCCTTAAGAAACAAGCCTGGACTGCACTTTTGTTGTTCGGGAGAGAGGCTGGATCTACCGTTCAAGGATACTTTGCATCCCAATGTGGAGCCGGTGTGTGAGCATCCCCCTTCTTGTAGGTGAGGCCTCCTTTAATGATCTCCAGTTCCCTCTCCTCTGCCAGGGTCATTTCCTTTCCTCCTGGTGGACAGTTTCCACATCGGCATCCTCCACATCTTGGCTCACATGCAGCTCCGATGCTGTCCCAGTGCCACCACTCAAGGAACTCACGGTTACTGGCAGCTGTAAATTTGGTCTGAATCACATCCTCCTGCTGTAGCTGGGCTGTGTCAGTTGTTGGACTTGTGATTTCTTGATATTTGACAGCTGCTGTCCTCATGGAGCGAGCGAAGTGTGTTTTGGACTCATATACTGCAACCTCCACTTCTTCAAATATGTTGGGTTGTGCTCCACCCACTGTTTTCCCCAATGGACCCTCCCACAAGACGAGGTCTCCCATGATTTTTACCCTCTGGGGAGCGAGTCTTCCCTCTCGGTGGCTAATGAGAAGTTCATTAGTCCAATTCTGTAAGTTTGACTTCTGGGAAGAATTTTTTCAACTTCTCAGGTTCAATTACTTGATGCACTCTGGCGATTTCATCCAAGCCGTAGCAGACCATTTCATGAGATCTCTCTGTCCCTTTAGGTGTCTTGACTCTATCTTTGAGGAGATACCTTTGTGTGTTCACCTCCATGGTCATACCACCAACCCCATGCACAACTAAAGTTATCTTCTCATGTCTTAACCTCAGTCTTTCAGCAGCCTTATGGGTAATGTAGTTTGTGTCTGAAGCAAGGTCAATTAAAGTCCCAATCTTCTGCCCTGTGTTTGCCGTGACTTGCATCAACATCATGATGAGAGGAAGTTCAGAGAGCCCATTTCTCTGCGGTAGCTCAGACAGGCCTGAAACGTCGAGTGTCACTGCGGTTTTGTTGGTGTTGGTGAAAGCCTTTCTGCATCGATCTGCCATTTCCTGGGAAAGTTCAGACAAGATCTCCTCTTGTTCCTCCGTTAGCTTGCTTTCACCTTTGCCGTCTTTTCCACTCTTTCTCTCTTCCCCTCTTTTGACTTCTCCTTTTGGGCAGAGGAACAAATGGTGGTATGGGGCACCACCTTCCCTTTTACAGTCTTTGTTTCTGCATAGGAAAGTGTCTCTGCAGTATCCATCTTCATCATGGCATCCGAGACATTTTCTGCATGCTCCCAGCTTTCTCAATACAGTTTTCTTTTCAGGTAGCTTAAGTCTTTTGAACTTTCTACAGAAGAAGATTTTGTTGTTGTGCCCACTATCACCACATACCTCATCAAGCTCTTCTTTCTTTGTGGTTTTTATTGAGGCAATCTTTCTGTCATACTTCTTGTCCAAACGATCTGATTTTTCCACCTTCTCCACAGTTCTGAGCTGTTCGAGTCTCTCTAGTATTTCTTCTTGACTTTTCAGGAACTTCAAGAGCATGACAAAGTGGTTGTCTGATGTGACATTGTTTCTGGGTTCAACCATGAACATCACCCAGTCTCTTTTAATGAAGTCAGGCAACTTGCTTTCAATGGATCTAATTACCAGTGGGTTATTTATGGATCCAGAGTTTCCTAACTCTGTGAGATCTGCTAGAGCATTCTCCACTGAGTGTATGAGATTATTGGTTGGTTCCCTTTCACGTGACATCTTCTCCAGCTCTTCCAGGATTTCCACTATGATGGTTGACTTGTTGCCATACCTGTTCTCCAGGACTCTGAACATGTCATCGGCCGTGGTGTAGGTTGAAAGTCTGAGGTCTTTTGAGATTTTGTCATCCACACTCTCCAGGAGTTGAATTTTCTTAACTTCAGTTGATCCAGATGGCTCTCCCTGCTTTTGCAGCCTTTCCCAGTCTTTCCTCCATCTGTGATATTCTCTCTTGCTTCCATTGAAGATAGGTAGAGAGATTGGTATGGAGATATCAGTATGGATGACGGATCACCACCTCAAGCTGAACCTTGGCAAGACGGAGCCGCTCTTCCTCCCGGGGAAGGACTGCCCGTTCCATGATCTCGCCATCACGGTTGACAACTCCGTTGTGTCCTCCTCCCAGAGTGCGAAGAGCCTTGGCGTGACCCTGGACAACACCCTGTCGTTCTCCGCTAACATCAAGGCGGTGACCCGATCCTGTAGGTTCATGCTCTACAACATTTGGAGAGTACGACCCTGCCTTACACAGGAAGCGGCACAGGTCCTAATCCAGGCACTTGTCATCTCCCGTCTGGATTACTGCAACTCGCTGTTGGCTGGGCTCCCTGCCTGTGCCATTAAACCCCTACAACTCATCCAGAATGCCGCAGCCCGTCTGGTGTTCAACCTTCCCAAGTTCTCTCACGTCACCCCACTCCTCCGCACACTCCACTGGCTTCCAGTTGAAGCTCGCATCTGTTACAAGACCATGGTGCTTGCCTATGGAGCTGTGAGGGGAACGGCACCTCCGTACCTTCAGGCTCTGATCAGTCCCTACACCCAAACGAGGGCATTGCGTTCATCCACCTCTGGCCTGCTGGCTCCCCTTCCTCTGCGGAAGCATAGTTCCCGCTCAGCCCAGTCAAAACTGTTCGCTGCTCTGGCACCCCAATGGTGGAACAAGCTCCCTCACGACACCAGGACAGCGGAGTCACTCACCACCTTCCGGAGACATTTGAAACCCCACCTCTTTAAGGAATACCTGGGATAGGATAAAGTAATCCTTCTACCCCCCCCCAAAAAAAAAATATTTAAAAAATTTAAAAAATTGTAAAGTGGTTATGCCACTGGCTATAAGGTGAATGCACCAATTTGTAAGTCGCTCTGGATAAGAGCGTCTGCTAAATGACGAAAATGTAAATGTAATTGGCTTGATTCTCACTATTGGTGTGGATGTTGCCGGTTGGGGTAGTAGTTTCACTCCTGTGCCTTGCTCATTGATCGTCCGTGCAGTGGCAAATTCAGGTCTCCTTAACTCAAGCCTGTAGTAGAATGCTCTTACGTCCTTGACTCTTCCATCTAATTCGTCCTTTACTTCTACAGGGATCCATCGCTCCCATGTTGACATTGCTGAGATGGCCTCTTTTATTCTCTTGTCCAAGAGAGCGAGGTGCACTTCATAGCCCTCTAAATTGGCACTTTCCACAGGTACATCAGCCGCTTTATCATTAGCTTTTTCTGCTTCCAGGATTGCCACAAGAAGTTCACTCCTTCCATACCTCGACCACAGGTTTGTTTGAACAATGTCTCTTATCTCCGCCAACTTTGTTTCACCTTCATTTACAGATCTATCAATGTCAGCCTCTTGCTGTTCATTAAGACCTGGTTCCTTATCCTCAGTCATGTCAGCCTCCAGTCCAATCCTGTAGTCATCGTTGGCATCGAGCATCTTTCTGAAACAATCTGAAAGCTTAGCGAATTCCTCCTTTAACTCCACTTGAAGCATGCTGCTTGCTCCTCTTGAAATTAAGTTGGCTTGTCTGGTGAAGCTGCTTTTTGCAGTGGTCCTCTCCTTTTTGAGCTGCTGGACCGACATCCCCAGGACATCTTGCACCATCTTGAATTCCTCTGAGTCAACAGCTTATTTCTGGATCTGAAGCCGTTTATCCTCAGGGCCAGGCCGCTTCGCGTGGTTTACAACTGTCAAGTCCTCCTCTTGTTCACCATCCAAAGGACACAGGGACAACTCAAATTTCCGACTCAATCTTTTTTCAGTTGATTGGTCTTTCCAGTAAATTAGCCAGTAAATTAGGTTGTAAACCTTTAAAGACAGAACAAAAAGTTACATTTTAATTAAACATTTTAATGAACTTCAATTAGTTTAAACATTTAAATAAACATTCTAAATAACTTAAATGAATTAACCATTTAAGCCTCTTTGGACTGAACCTGTGAGTGAACTTGGAGTCTTCTCTCTGAAGTTTGTTCTTCTGAATGACTGAGCCCCTCCATGCCTTCACAGGTGCTCCAAATCAGTGAAAATGATTGATCAGGTGACAAGCAGCCGGTTTGCTGCTGCTGGTGCACTCTGGGAAGTGTAGTTATTTGACTCACTCCTGAGATTCAGCTCAACAATATCTGACATGGACAATGGACTCTCCTCATTGACAGACTAGTATATCTGACATGGACAATGGACTCTCCTTATTGACAGACTAGTATATCTGACATGGACAATGGACTCTCCTCATTGACAGACTAGTATACAGTGGGGGAAAAAAGTATTTAGTCAGCCACCAATTGTGCAAGTTCTCCCACTTAAAAAGATGAGAGAGGCCTGTAATTTTCATCATAGGTACACGTCAACTATGACAGACGAAATGAGATTTTTTTTCTCCAGAAAATCACATTGTAGGATTTTTTATGAATTTATTTGCAAATTATGTTGGAAAATAAGTATTTGGTCAATAACAAAAGTTTCTCAATACTTTGGTATATACCCTTTGTTGGCAATGACACAGGTCAAACTTTTTCTGTAAGTCTTCACAAGGTTTTCACACACTGTTGCTGGTATTTTGGCCCATTCCTCCATGCAGATCTCCTCTAGAGCAGTGATGTTTTGGGGCTGTCGCTGGGCAACACAGACTTTCAACTCCCTCCAAAGATTTTCTATGGGGTTGAGATCTGGAGACTGGCTAGGCCACTCCAGGACCTTGAAATGCTTCTTACGAAGCCACTCCTTCGTTGCCCGGGCGGTGTGTTTGGGATCATTGTCATGCTGAAAGACCCAGCCACGTTTCATCTTCAATGCCCTTGCTGATGGAAGGAGGTTTTCACTCAAAATCTCACGATACATGGCCCCATTAATTCTTTCCATTACACTGATCAGTCGTCCTGGTCCCTTTGCAGAAAAACAGCCCCAAGGCATGATGTTTCCACCCCCATGCTTCACAGTAGGTATGGTGTTCTTTGGATGCAACTCAGCATTCTTTGTCCTCCAAACACGACGAGTTGAGTTTTTACCAAAAAGTTATATTTTGGTTTCATCTGACCATATGACATTCTCCCAATCCTCTTCTGGATCATCCAAATGCACTCTCAACCTTCAGACGGGCCTGGACATGTACAGGCTTAAGCAGGGGGACACGTCCTGCACTGCAGGATTTGAGTCCCTGGCGGCGTAGTGTGTTACTGATGGTAGGCTTTGTTACTTTGGTCCCAGCTCTCTGCAGGTCATTTACTAGGTCCCCCCGTGTGGTTATGGGATTGTGATCTTTTTGACCCCACGGGGTGAGATCTTGCGTGGAGCCCCAGATCGAGGGAGATTATCAGTGGTCTTGTATGTCTTCCATTTCCTAATAATTGCTCCCACAGTTGATTTCTTCAAACCAAGCTGCTTACCTATTGCAGATTCAGTCTTCCCAGCCTGGTGCAGGTCTACAATTTTGTTTCTGGTGTCCTTTGACAGCTCTTTGGTCTTGGCCATAGTGGAGTTTGGAGTGTGACTGTTTAAGGTTGTGGACAGGTGTCTTTTATACTGATAACAAGTTCAAACAGGTGCCATTAATACAGGTAACGAATGGAGGACAGATGAGCCTCTTAAAGAAGAAGTTACAGGTCTGTGAGAGCCAGAAATCTTGCTTGTTTGAAGGTGACCAAATAGTGTAGGTCACTGCTCTAGAGGAGATCTGCATGGAGGAATGGGCCAAAATACCAGCAACAGTGTGTGAAAACCTTGTGAAGACTTACAGAAAACGTTTGACCTGTGTCATTGCCAACAAAGTGTATATAACAAAGTATTGAGAAACTTTTGTTATTGACCAAATACTTATTTTCCACCATAATTTGCAAATAAATTCATTAAAAATCCTACAATGTGATTTTCTGGAATTTTTTTTCTCAATTTGTCTGTCATAGTTGACGTGTACCTATGATGAAAATTACAGGCCTCTCATCTTTTTAAGTGGGAGAACATGCACAATTGGTGGCTGACTAAATACTTTTTTTCCCCACTGTATCTGACATGGACAATAGCACTGCTAGTTACCAGTAGTACAACTCGACACACTCCTTCCAGATGCTTTATATTTTTTGTCATTTAGCAGATGCTCTTAATCCAGATGCTGATCAGAATATAAGTCTAAAAGTACATGGTGATGTATCGAAAGCTGTGTGAGCTCAAATGTAAAATTGTTATTGTTAGCCTAATGTATCATGCTGGGTATTCAAATCGTATCTGCAGTCAGGAGCAAACACGTCTTCACGGCTGTGTCCTGTGAGAATACTAGGAATCTCCAGTTAGTGCTAGCAATCTCCAGCACACACACAAACACATACATTTTTGTATTTATTTATTACGGATCCTGCCAAGGCAGCAGCTACTCTTCCTGGGGTTTATTATGGATCCCCATTAGTTCCTGCCAAGGCAGCAGCTACTCTTCCTGGGGTCCAGCAACTTTAAGGCAGTTATATACAGTTTAAAATATTACATGACATTACATTTCATAACACTTTACCCAATACATTTAGTGTGTTCCCTCAGACCACTACTCCACTATCACATATTTACAATACAACATCCATATGTATGTGTGTCTGTGCCTGTGTGTGTTTCTTCACAGTTCCCACTGTTCCATAAGGTGTATTTTTATCAGTTTTTCAAATCTAATTTTACTGCTTGCATCAGTTACCTGATGTAGAATGGAGTTCCATGTAGTCATGGCTCTATGTACTACTGTGCGCCTCCCATAGTCTGTTCTGGACTTGGGGACTGTGAAGAAAACTCTGCTGGCATGTCTTGTGGGGTATGCATGGGTGTCCGAGCTGTGTGCTAGTAGTTTAAACAGATACCTCGGTGTATTCAGCATGTCAATACTTAGTCAATATCCCCTCCACTTTGAGCCATGAGAGATTTACATGCATATTATCAATGTTAGCTCTCCGTGTACATTTAAGGGCCAGCCGTGCTGTCCTGTTCTGAGGCAATTGCAATTCTCCTGAGTCCCTATTTGTGGCACCTGTCCACACGACTGAACAGTAGTCCAGGTGCAACACAACTAGGGCCTGTAGGACCTGCCTTGTTGATTGTGCTGTTAAGAAGGCAGAGAACCGCTTTATTATGGAGAGACTTCTCCCCATCTTAGCTACTGTTGTATCGACTTGTTTTGACCATGACGGTTTACAATCCAGGGTTACGCCAAGAAGTTTAGTCACCTCAACTTGCTCAATTTCCACATTATTAATTACCAGATTTTGTTGAGGTTGATGGTTAGTGAATGATTTGTCCCAAATACAATGCTTTTAGTTTTTGAAATATTTACGACTAACTTATTCCTTGCCACCCACTCTGAAACTAACTGCAGCTCTTTGTTAAGTTTTGCAGTCATATCAGTCGCTGTGGTAGCTGACGTGTATAGTGTTGAGTCATCCGCATGTCGTTAGTAAATATTTAAAAAAGTAAGGGACCTGAGTGGCGCAGTGGTCTAAGGCACTGCATCGCAGTGCTAACTGTGCCACTAGAGATCCTGGTTCGAATCCAGGCTCTGGCGCAGCCGGCCGCGACCGGGAGACTCATGGGCGGCGCACAAGTCGTCCAGGGTAGGGGAGGGAATGGCCGGCAGGGATGTAGCTCAGTTGATAGAGCATGGCGTTTGTAACGCCAGGGTTGTGGGTTCGATTCCCACGGGGGGCCAGTATAAAAAAAGAAAAAAAAATGTATTCACTAACTGTAAGTCGCTCTGGATAAGAGCGTCTGCTAAATGACTAAAATGTAATGTAAATGTAGCCAGCTGCCCTAGGGAATTCCTGATTCTACCTGGATTATGTTGGAGAGGCTTCCATTAAAGAACACCCTCTGTGTTCTGTTAGACAGGTAACTCTTTATCCACAATATAGCAGGGGGTGTAAAGCCATAACACATACCTTTTTCCATTACATTTACATTTACGTCATTTAGCAGACGCTCTTATCCAGAGCGACTTACAAATTGGTGCATTCACCCTATAGCCAGTGGGATAACCACTTTACAATTTTTTTAGGGGGGGGGGGGGGGGGGGGAGAAGGATTACTTTATTCTATCCCAGGTATTCCTTAAAGAGGTGGGGTTTCAAATGTCTCCGGAAGGTGGTGAGTGACTCCGCTGTCCTGGCGTCGTGAGGGAGCTTGTTCCACCATTGGGGTGCCAGAGCAGCGAACAGTTTTGACTGGGCTGAGCGGGAACTATGCTTCCGCAGAGGAAGGGGAGCCAGCAGGCCAGAGGTGGATGAACGCAGTGCCCTCGTTTGGGTGTAGGGACTGATCGGAGGTGCCGTTCCCCTCACAGCTCCATAGGCAAGCACCATGGTCTTGTAACAGATGCGAGCTTCAACTGGAAGCCAGTGGAGTGTGCGGAAGAGCGGGGTGACGTGAGAGAACTTGGGAAGGTTGAACACCAGACGGGCTGCGGCATTCTGGATGAGTTGTAGGGGTTTAATGGCACAGGCAGGGAGCCCAGCCAACAGCGAGTTGCAGTAATCCAGACGGGAGATGACAAGTGCCTGGATTAGGACCTGTGCCGCTTCCTGAGTAAGGCAGGGTCGTACTCTCCGAATGTTGTAGAGCATGAACCTGCAGGATCGGGTCACCGCCTTGATGTTAGCGGAGAACGACAGGGTGTTGTCCAGGGTCACGCCAAGGCTCTTCGCACTCTGGGAGGAGGACACAACGGAGTTGTCAACCGTGATGGCGAGATCATGGAACGGGCAGTCCTTCCCCGGGAGGAAGAGCAGCTCCGTCTTGCCAAGGTTCAGCTTGAGGTGGTGATCCGTCATCCATACTGATATGTCTGCCAGACATGCAGAGATGCGATTCGCCACCTGGTTATCAGAAGGGGGAAAGGAGAAGATTAGTTGTGTATCATCAGCGTAGCAATGATAGGAGAGGCCATGTGAGGATATGACAGAGCCAAGTGACTTGGTGTATAGCGAGAATAGGAGAGGGCCTAGAACTAAGCCCTGGGGGACACCAGTGGTGAGAGCACGTGGTGCGGAGACAGCTTCTCGCCACGCCACTTGGTAGGAGCAACTTGTCAGGTAGGACGCAATCCAAGAGTGAGCCGCGCCGGAGATGCCCAGCTCGGAGAGGGTGGAGAGGAGGATCTGATGGTTCACAGTATCAAAGGCAGCAGACAGGTCTAGAAGGACAAGAGCAGAGGAGAGAGAGTTAGCTTTAGCAGTGCGGAGAGCCTCCGTGACACAGAGAAGAGCAGTCTCAGTTGAATGACCAGTCCTGAAACCTGGCTGGTTTGGATCAAGAAGGTCATTCTGAGAGAGATAGCAAAAGAGTTGGCTAAAGACGGCACGCTCAATAGTTTTGGAAAGAAAAGAAAGAAGGGATACTGGTCTGTAGTTGTTGACATCAGAGGGATCGAGTGTTGGTTTCTTGAGAAGGGGTGCAACTCTCGCTCTCTTGAAGACGGAAAGGACATAGCCAGCAGTCAAGGATGATTTGATCAGCGAGGTGAGGTAGGGGAGAAGGTCACCGGAGATGGTCTGGAGAAGAGAGGAGGGGATGGGGTCAAGCGGGCAGGTTGTTGGGCGGCCTGCAGTCAAAAGTCGCGAGATTTTATCTGGAGAGAGAGGGGAGAAAGAAGTCAAAGCATAGGGTAGGGCAGTGTGAGCAGGACCAGCAGTGTCATTAGACTTAACAAACGAGGATCGGATGTCGTTAACCTTCTTTTCAAAGTGGTTGACGAAGTCATCCACAGAGAGGGAGGAGGGGGGGGAGGAGGATTCAGCAGGGAGGAGAATGTGGCAAAGAGCTTCCTAGGGTTAGAGGCAGATGCTTGGAATTTAGAGTGGTAGAAAGTGGCCTTAGCAGCAGAAACAGATGAAGAAAATGTAGAGAGGAGGGAGTGAAAAGATGCCAGGTCGGCAGGGAGTCTAGTTTTCTTCCATTTCCGCTCAGCTGCCCGAAGCTCTGTTCTGTGAGCTCGCAATGAGTCATCAAGCCACGGAGCTGGAGGGGAGGACCGAGCCGGCCGGGAGGATAGGGGACACAGAGAGTCAAAGGAAGCAGAAAGGGAGGAGAGGAGGGTTGAGGAGGCAGAATCAGGAGATTGGAGGGAGAAGGATTGAGCAGAGGGAAGAGATGATAGGATGGAAGAGGAGAGAGTAGTGGGAGAGAGAGAGCGAAGGTTGCGGCGGCGCATTACCATCTGTGTAGGGGCAGAGTGAGTAGTGTTGGAGGAGAGCGAGAGAGAAAAGGATACAAAGTAGTGGTCGGAGACATGGAGGGGAGTTGCAGTGGGATTAGTAGAAGAGCAGCATCTAGTAAAGATGCTGCCTCTCTAACCTGGTGGTCCCTGCACGCACCCCTCACCTGGAGTTCCAGGTCGCAGGCAGCCTCTGGAACTGCCGTTCTGCTGCCAACAAAGCTGATTTCATCCCAGCCTATGCCAACCTCCAGTCCCTCGACTTCCTGGCGCTGACGGAAACATGGATCACCACTGAAAACACTGCTACTCCTACTGCTCTCTCCTCGTCTGACCATGTGTTCTCGCATACCCCGAGAGCATCTGGTCAGAGGGGTGGTGGTACAGGTATCCTCATCTCTCCCAAGTGGACATTCTCAATTTTTCCCCTAACCCATCTGTCTATCTCCTCATTTGAATTCCATGCTGTCACAGTCACTAGCCCATTTAAGCTTAATATCCTTGTCATCTATCGCCCTCCAGGTTCCCTTGGAGAGTTCATCAATGAGCTTGACGCCTTGATAAGTTCCTTTCCTGAGGATGGCTCACCCCTCACAGTTTTGGGGGATTTCAACCTCCCTATGTCCACATTTGACTCATTTCTCTCTGCCTCCTTCTTTCCACTCCTCTCCTCTTTTGACCTCACCCTCTCACCGTCCCCCCCTACTCACAAGGCAGGCAATACGCTTGACCTCATCTTCACTAGATGCTGCTCCTCTACTAATCTCACTGCAACTCCCCTCCATGTCTCCGACCACTACTTTGTTTCCTTTTCTCTCTCGCTCTCCTCCCACACTACTCACTCTGCCCCTACACAGATGGTAATGCGCCGCCGCAACCTTCGCTCTCTCTCTCCCACTACTCTCTCCTCTTCCATCCTATCATCTCTTCCCTCTGCTCAATCCTTCTCCCTCCAATCTCCTGATTCTGCCTCCTCAACCCTCCTCTCCTCCCTTTCTGCATCCTTTGACTCTCTGTGTCCCCTATCCTCCCGGCCGGCTCGGTCCTCCCCTCCAGCTCCGTGGCTTGATGACTCACTGCGAGCTCACAGAACAGAGCTCCGGGCAGCGGAGCGGAAATGGAAGAAAACTAAACTCCCTGCCGACCTGGCATCTTTTCACTCCCTCCTCTCTACATTTTCTTCATCTGTTTCTGCTGCTAAGGCCACCTTCTACCACTCTAAATTCCAAGCATCTGCCTCTAACCCTAGGAAGCTCTTTGCCACATTTTCCTCCCTCCTGAATCCTCCCCCCCCCCCCCCCCTCCTCTCTCTCTGTGGATGACTTCGTCAACCACTTTGAAAAGAAGGTTGACGACATCCGATCCTCGTTTGTTAAGTCTAATGACACTGCTGGTCCTGCTCACACTGCCCTACCCTATGCTTTGACTTCTTTCTCCCCTCTCTCTCCAGATAAAATCCTGCGACTTGTGACTGCAGGCCGCCCAACAACCTGCCCGCTTGACCCCATCCCCTCCTCCCTTCTCCAGACCATCTCCGGTGACCTTCTCCCCTACCTCACCTCGCTGATCAACTCATCCTTGACCGCTGGCCATGTCCCTTCCGTCTTCAAGAGAGCGAGAGTTGCTCCCCTTCTCAAAAAACCAACACTCGACCCCACTGATGTCAACAACTACAGACCAGTATCCCTTCTTTCTTTTCTTTCCAAAACTATTGAGCGTGCCGTCTTTAGCCAACTCTCTTGCTATCTCTCTCAGAATGACCTTCTTGATCCAAACCAATCAGGTTTCAGGACTGGTCATTCAACTGAGACTGCTCTTCTCTGTGTCACGGAGACTCTCCGCACTGCTAAAGCTAACTCTCTCTCCTCTGCTCTTGTCCTTCTAGACCTGTCTGCTGCCTTTGATACTGTGAACCATCAGATCCTCCTCTCCACCCTCTCCGAGCTGGGCATCTCCGGCGCGGCTCACTCCTGGATTGCGTCCTACCTGACCGGTCGCTCCTACCAAGTGGCGTGGCGAGAAGCTGTCTCCGCACCACGTGCTCTCACCACTGGTGTCCCCCAAGGCTCAGTTCTAGGCCCTCTCCTTTTCTCCCTATACACCAAGTCACTTGGCTCTGTCATATCCTCACATGGTCTCTCCTATCATTGCTACGCTGACGATACACAACTAATCTTCTCCTTTCCCCCTTCTGATAACCAGGTGGCGAATCGCATCTCTGCATGTCTGGCAGACATATCAGTATGGATGACGGATCACCACCTCAAGCTGAACCCTGGCAAGACGGAGCTGCTCTTCCTCCCGGGGAAGGACTGCCCGTTCCATGATCTCGCCATCACGGTTGACAACTCCGCTGTGTCCTCCTCCCAGAGTGCGAAGAGCCTAGGCGTGACCCTGGACAACACCCTGTCGTTCTCCGCCAACATCAAGGCGGTGACCCGCTCCTGCAGGTTCATGCTCTACAACATTCGGAGAGTACGACCCTGCCTTACTCAGGAAGCGGCACAGGTCCTAATCCAGGCACTTGTCATCTCCCGTCTGGACTACTGCAACTCGCTGTTGGCTGGCCTCCCTGCCTGTGCCATTAAACCCCTACAACTCATCCAGAATGCCGCAGCCCGTCTGGTGTTCAACCTTCCCAAGTTCTCTCACGTCACCCCCCTCCTCCGCACACTCCACTGGCTTCCAGTTGAAGCTCGCATCCGCTACAAGACCATGGTGCTTGCCTATGGAGCAGTGAGGGGAACGGCACCTCTGTACCTTCAGGCTCTGATCAGTCCCTACACCCAAACGAGGGCATTGCGCTCATCCACCTCTGGCCTGCTGGCTCCCCTTCCTCTGCGGAAGCATAGTTCCCGCTCAGCCCAGTCAAAACTGTTCGCTGCTCTGGCACCCCAATGGTGGAACAAGCTCCCTCACGACGCCAGGACAGCGGAGTCACTCACCACCTTCCGGAGACATTTGAAACCCCACCTCTTTAAGGAATACCTGGGATAGGATAAAGGAATCCTTCTACCCCCCCCCCCCCCAATTGTAAAGTGGTTATCCCACTGGCTATAGGGTGAACGCACCAATTTGTGAGTCGCTCTGGCTAAGAGCGTCTGCTAAATGACGTTAATGTGCCCTTGAGCAAGGCACTTAACCCTAATTGCTCCTGTAAGTCGCTCTGGATAAGAGCGTCTGCTAAATGACTAAAATGTAAATGTAAATGTAAAGATGACGGTGAGAGGGTGAGGTCAAAAGAGGAGAGGAGTGGAAAGAAGGAGGCAGAGAGAAATGAGTCAAATGTAGACGTAGGGATGTTGAAATCCCCCAAAACTGTGAGGGGTGAGCCATCCTCAGGAAAGGAGCTTATCAAGGCGTCAAGCTCATTGATGAACTCTCCAAGGGAACCTGGAGGGCAATAGATGACAAGGATATTAAGCTTAAATGGGCCAGTGACTGTGACAGCATGGAATTCAAATGAGGAGATAGACAGATGAGTTAGGGGTAAAATTGAGAATGTCCACTTGGGAGAGATGAGGATTCCTGTGCCACCACCCCTCTGACCAGATGCTCTCGGGGTATGCGAGAACACATGGTCAGACGAGGAGAGAGCAGTAGGAGTAGCAGTGTTTTCAGTGGTAATCCATGTTTCCGTCGGCGCCAGGAAGTCGAGGGACTGGAGGGTAGCATAGGCTGGGATGAAGTCAGCCTTGTTGGCAGCAGAACGGCAGTTCCAGAGGCTGCCTGAGACCTGGAACTCCAGGTGTGTGGTGCGTGCAGGGACCACCAGGTTAGAGAGGCAGCAGCCACGCGGTGTGAGGCGTTTGTGTAGCCTGTGCGGAGAGGAGAGAACAGGGATAGGCAGAGGCATAGTTGACAGGCTGCAGCAAATGGCTACAATAATGCAGAGGAGATCGGAATGAAATGAACTAAACATCAGGGAAAGGAGAGAGCGGGGCCTCCCTCACCACAACTCCCAAATATAACTCTCCCAACTTCCACCTCAGAGACTATAATTGTTTCACTGAAACACCCGAATAAAACTCTCCCAACTTCCACTTTAGAAATTAGAATTGTTGTAAACTACAGCGGTTCAATGTTTCAAGGAATAGACTCAACTTACTTTATTCAGCTAGCTAACTATGACGCCATAGCTAACTAGCATGCTAGCATCCAATAACACACGGTTTAGCACCAATACTTGGTTACAACAAGCTACCAATAGTGTGTTAACACACTAAACAGATAATTCGTGTCCGTGTCTAGTTCCTTTCATAACGCAGCAATAATTAAACCTTGGCTAGCTAGCACAAAGATATTGTATTTAGCTGCTACAGTACTGCTAGCTTGTAGTGTTGGCTAGCTAGCTAGCAATGGCTGCTGTGTTGACTTTGTTTGAAAAACGGCGTCGCTGCGAACGAATGTAGCTGGCTAAAATTATATTGTATTTAGTTGCTATAGTACTGCTAGCTGGTAGCGTTGGCTAGCTAGCAATGGCTGCGGTGATGACTTTGTTTGAAAAACGGCGTCGCTGCGAACGAATGTAGCTGGCTAAAAGGATATTGTATTTAGTTGCTACAGTACTGCTAGCTGGTAGCTGGTAGTGTTGGCTAGCTAGCAATGGCTGCGGTGTTGACTTTGTTTGAAAAACGGCGTCGCTACGAACGAATGTAGCTGGCTAGCTAACCTCAATAGTTACTCTATACTACACCTTTATCTTTGATACAAATACAACTATGTAGCTAGCCAACATTACACTAATCAAATCGTTCCATTGTAATGTAATGTGTCATATTACCTGCGGAGCGAAGTACAGCATGACTACTCACCTCGCCTGCCGGAAACAATTCCATCAGCAGACAATGATCAATAATGTCAAAAACCGCATTGAAGTCAAAACAAAACAGCTTACACAATATTTTTATCATTAATTTCTCTCAGCCAATCATCAGTAATTTCTGTAAGTGCTGTGCTTGTTGAATGTCCTTCCCTATAAGCGTGCTGAAAGTCTGTTGTCAATTTTTTTACAGTAAAATTGCATTGTATCTGGTGAATGTTTTTTATTACAAAAGTTTACTAAGGCTTGGTAACATGCTGATTGGTAGGCTGTTTGAGCCAGTAAAGGGGGCTTTACTATTCTTGGATAGCGGAATTACTTTTGCTTCCCTCCAGGCCTGAGGGCACACACTTTATAGTATGCTTATGTTGAAGATATGGCAAATAGGATTGGCAATATCGTCTGTTATTTTCCTCAGTAATTTTCCATCCAAGTTGTCAGACCCCGGTGGCTTGTCATTGTTGATAGACAACAATAATGTTTTCATTTCTTCCACAATCACTTTACGGAATTAAAAAATTACAACATTTGTCTTTCATAATTTGGTCAGATATAATTGGATGTGTAGTGTCAGTGTTTGTTGCTGGCATGTCATGCCTAAGTTTGCTAATCTTGCCAATGAAAAAAACATTAAAGTAATTGGCAAAATCAGTGGGTTTTGTGATGACTGAGCCATCTGATTCAATGAATGATGGAGCTGAGTTTGCCTTCTTGCCCAAAATGTCATTTAAGGTGCTGCAAAGCTTTTTACTATCATTCTTTGTGTCATTTATCTTTGTTTCATAGTGTAGTTTCTTCTTCTTTTTATTCAGTTTAGTCGCATGATTTCTCAATTTGCAGTACGTTTGCCAATCGGTTGTGCACCCAGACTTATTTGCCATTCCTTTTGCCTCATCCAGCTCAACCATACCATTTTTCATTTCCTCATCAAGCCACACATGCACACACACACACACAGACACTGAACACACACATGCACACATATACACACACACCTACACACACACACACACACACACACACACACACACACAGAGACACACACACACAAACACACACAGACACACACGCGAACACAAACACACACAAACACACACACACACACACAAACACATACATACATAAACACACACACACACGCAAATACAAACACACACCGACACATACATTTGACTTCTTCAGAGCTACCAATATATTGCTTGGCTTTCTGAAATGTCAAAAGGGATAGCATGTACAGTCAGGTACCGAGAGATTACATTTGATCAACATACAAATGAATAGCCATTCATACAAAACAAAACAGGCCTCTGGAATATTAAACATAGTATCATAGTTGAACTGCATATAACTGGATCCACCTCTGGTGTGATGAGACTGTATGGTGTGAATGGAAAGCTCTGGTGTAATGAGACTGTATGGTGTGAATGGAAGGCTCTGGTGTGATGAGACTGTATGGTGTGAATGGAAGGTTCTGGTGTGACTGTATGGTGTGAATGGAAGGCTCTGGTGTGATGAGACTGTATGGTGTGAATGGAAAGCTCTGGTGTAATGAGACTGTATGGTGTGAATGGAAGGCTCTGGTGTGATGAGACTGTATGGTGTGAATGGAAGGTTCTGGTGTGACTGTATGGTGTGAATGGAAGGCTCTGGTGTGATGAGACTGTATGGTGTGAATGGAAGGCTCTGGTGTGATGAGACTGTATGGTGTGAATGGAAGGCTCTGGTGTAATGAGACTGTATGGTGTGAATGGAAGGCTCTGGTGTGACTGTATGGTGTGAATGGAAGGCTCTGGTGTGATGAGACTGTATGGTGTGAATGGAAGGCTCTGGTGTGATGAGACTGTATGGTGTGAATGGAAGGCTCTGGTGTGATGAGACTGTATGGTGTGAATGGAAGGCTCTGGTGTGACTGTATGGTGTGAATGGAAGGCTCTGGTGTAATGAGACTCTATGGTGTGAATGGAAGGCTCTGGTGTGACTGTATGGTGTGAATGGAAGGCTCTGGTGTAATGAGACTGTATGGTGTGAATGGAAGGCTCTGGTGTAATGAGACTGTATGGTGTGAATGGAAGGCTCTGGTGTGACTGTATGGTGTGAATGGAAGGCTCTGGTGTGACTGTATGGTGTGAATGGAAGGCTCTGGTGTAATGAGACTTTATGGTGTGAATGGAAGGCTCTGGTGTGACTGTATGGTGTGAATGGAAGGCTCTGGTGTGATGAGACTGTATGGTGTGAATGGAAGGCTCTGGTGTGATGAGACTGTATGGTGTGAATGGAAGGCTCTGGTGTGATGAGACTGTATGGTGTGAATGGAAGGCTCTGGTGTGATGAGACTGTATGGTGTGAATGGAAGGCTCTGGTGTGACTGTATGGTGTGAATGGAAGGCTCTGGTGTAATGTGACTGTATGGTGTGAATGGAAGGCTCTGGTGTGACTGTATGGTGTGAATGGAAGGCTCTGGTGTGATGAGACTGTATGGTGTGAATGGAAGGCTCTGGTGTGACTGTATGGTGTGAATGGAAGGCTCTGGTGTGACTGTATGGTGTGAATAGAAGGCTCGGGTGTAATGAGACTGTATGGTGTGAATGGAAGGCTCTGGTGTGATGAGACTGTATGGTGTGAATGGAAGGCTCTGGTGTGACTGTATGGTGTGAATGGAAGGCTCTGGTGTGATGAGACTGTATGGTGTGAATTGAAGGCTCTGGTGTGATGAGACTGTATGGTGTGAATGGAAGGCTCTGGTGTGACTGTATGGTGTGAATGGAAGGCTCTGGTGAGACTGTATGGTGTGAATGGAAGGCTATGATGAGACTGTATGGTGTGAATGGAAGGCTCTGGTGTAATGAGACTGTATGGTGTGAATGGAAGGCTCTGGTGTGACTGTATGGTGTGAATGGAAGGCTCTGATGAGACTGTATGGTGTGAATGGAAGGCTCTGGTGTAAATGAGACTGTAGGTGTGAATGGAAGGCTCTGGTGTGACTGTATGGTGTGAATGGAAGGCTCTGGTGTAATGAGACTGTATGGTGTGAATGGAAGGCTCTGGTGTGATGAGACTGTATGGTGTGAATGGAAGGCTCTGGTGTGATGAGACTGTATGGTGTGAATGGAAGGCTCTGGTGTAATGAGACTGTATGGTGTGAATGGAAGGCTCTGGTGTGATGAGACTGTATGGTGTGAATGGAAGGCTCTGGTGTGACTGTATGGTGTGAATGGAAGGCTCTGGTGTGATGAGACTGTATGGTGTGAATGGAAGGCTCTGGTGTGATGAGACTGTATGGTGTGAATGGAAGGCTCTGGTGTGACTGTATGGTGTGAATGGAAGGCTCTGGTGTAATGTGACTGTATGGTGTGAATTGAAGGCTCTGGTGTGACTGTATGGTGTGAATGGAAGGCTCTGGTGTGATGAGACTGTATGGTGTGAATGGAAGGCTCTGGTGTGACTCTATGGTGTGAATGGAAGGCTCTGGTGTGACTGTATGGTGTGAATAGAAGGCTCTGGTGTAATGAGACTGTATGGTGTGAATGGAAGGCTCTGGTGTGATGAGACTGTATGGTGTGAATGGAAGGCTCTGGTGTGACTGTATGGTGTGAATGGAAGGCTCTGGTGTGATGAGACTGTATGGTGTGAATGGAAGGCTCTGGTGTAATGAGACTGTATGGTGTGAATGGAAGGCTCTGGTGTAATGAGACTGTATGGTGTGAATGGAAGGCTCTGGTGTGATGAGACTGTATGGTGTGAATGGAAGGCTCTGGTGTAATGAGACTGTATGGTGTGAATGGAAGGCTCTGGTGTGACTGTATGGTGTGAATGGAAGGCTCTGGTGTGATGAGACTGTATGGTGTGAATGGAAGGCTCTGGTGTGACTGTATGGTGTGAATGGAAGGCTCTGGTGTGACTGTATGGTGTGAATGGAAGGTTCTGGTGTAATGAGACTGTATGGTGTGAATGGAAGGCTCTGGTGTGATGAGACTGTATGGTGTGAATGGAAGGCTCTGGTGTGACTGTATGGTGTGAATGGAAGGCTCTGGTGGGATGAGACTGTATGGTGTGAATGGAAGGCTCTGGTGTAATGAGACTGTATGGTGTGAATGGGAGGCTCTGGTGTGATGAGACTGTATGGTGTGAATGGAAGGCTCTGGTGTGATGAGACTGTATGGTGTGAATGGAAGGCTCTGGTGTAATGAGACTGTATGGTGTGAATGGAAGGCTCTGGTGTGACTGTATGGTGTGAATGGAAGGCTCTGGTGTGACTGTATGGTGTGAATGGAAGGCTCTGGTGTGATGAGACTGTATGGTGTGAATGGAAGGCTCTGGTGTAATGAGACTGTATGGTGTGAATGGGAGGCTCTGGTGTGATGAGACTGTATGGTGTGAATGGAAGGCTCTGGTGTGATGAGACTGTATGGTGTGAATGGAAGGCTCTGGTGTAATGAGACTGTATGGTGTGAATGGAAGGCTCTGGTGTGACTGTATGGTGTGAATGGAAGGCTCTGGTGTGACTGTATGGTGTGAATGGAAGGCTCTGGTGTGAGGAGACTGTATGGTGTGAATGGAAGGCTCTGGTGTGACTGTATGGTGTGAATGGAAGGCTCTGGTGTAATGTAAATGTATGGTGTGAATGGAAGGCTCTGGTGTGACTGTATTGTGTGAATGGAAGGCTCTGGTGTGACTGTATGAAAGGGATTGAAAGAGGGAACATTCCTCACTCCTATTGGACTGTAGTATTGTTCATAATTCACTGATACTGACCCAGATCAGGAGAGCCAAAGATGCTGTAGTTACTGTAAATGTGATGCACACAGAACAGGACCTACACAGAACATGACCTACACAGAACAGGACCTACACAGAACAGGACCTACACAGAACAGGACCTACACAGAACAGGACCTATACAGAACAGGACCTACACAGAACAGAACCTATACAGAACAGGACCTAAACAGATTGTGACATACGTTGTTGTTCACCATAATTCAGATCTCTTTCTTGTGTTAATTTCTAACAGCGCAATAAAGCAGAGACAGTTTGCATCCCAACTACACTCCAACCCCGCCCAATGCACCAAATACCCCTCGGGCCAAAGGGATGATTGAAATTGCTACCTTATGCAGCATATTGTGGCTGCAGCATCAGATGTGAAGGCCACTGCATATAAAAAATATATATTGAAACTTATCGTATATTGATTAAAAATGCTCAGCACAGGCTGTAGTGTATTTCACCTGCTTGACAACTCGGCGGTGGGTCTGCTAGCTATTAGTACCAGTTAATTGAAAAGAATGGTATCAATTATGAACTATTATTTTACTAGGTAACTACCTACTATAAGAACACATTCTCTGTAACAGCAAGGACATTTACAAGGACCTGGGGAAGAGTTACAAGGGAGGAGAGAGAGGGGATGAATGAGCCATTGGCAAGCTGTGGATGATATGGCTGCGTCCCAAATGGCAACCTATTACAGTGGGGGAAAAAAAGTATTTAGTCAGCCACCAATTGTACATGTTCTCCCACTTAAAAAGATGAGAGAGGCCTGTAATTTTCATCATAGGTACACGTCAACTATGACAGACAAATTGAGAATTTTTTTCTCCAGAAAATCACATTGTAGGATTTTTTATGAATTTATTTGCAAATAATGGGGGAAAATAAGTATTTGGTCACCTACAAACAAGCAAGATTTCTGGCTCTCACAGACCTGTAACTTCTTCTTTAAGAGGCTCCTCGGTCCTCCACTCGTTACCTGTATTAATGGCACCTGTTTGAACTTGTTATCAGTATAAAAGACACCTGTCCACAACCTCAAACAGTCACACTCCAAACTCCACTATGGCCAAGACCAAAGAGCTGTCAAAGGACACCAGAAACAAAATTGTAGACCTGCACCAGGCTGGGAAGACTGAATCTGCAATAGGTAAGCAGCTTGGTTTGAAGAAATCAACTGTGGGAGCAATTATTAGGAAATGGAAGACATACAAGACCACTGATAATCTCCCTCGATCTGGGGCTCCATGCAAGATCTCACCTTGTGGGGCATCAATGATCATGAGGAAGGTGAGGAATCAGCCCAGAACTAAACGGAAGGACCTGGTCAATGACCTGAAGAGAGCTGGGACCACAGTCTCAAAGAAAACCATTAGTAACACACTACGCCGTCATGGATTAAAATCCTGCAGCGCACGCAAGGTCCCCCTGCTCAAGCCAGCGCATGTCCAGGCCCGTCTGAAGTTTGCCAATGACCATCTGGATGATCCAGAGGAGGAATGGGAGAAGGTCATGTGGTCTGATGAGACAAAAATTGAGCTTTTTGGTCTAAACTCCACTTGCCGTGTTTGGAGGAAGAAGAAGGATGAGTACAACCCCAAGAACACCATCCCAACCGTGAAGCATGGAGGTGGAAACATCATTCTTTGGGGATGCTTTTCTGCAAAGGGGACAAGACGACTGCACCGTATTGAGGGGAGGATGGATGGGGCCATGTATCGCGAGATCTTGGCCAACAACCTCCTTCCCTCAGTAAGAGCATTGAAGATGGGTCGTGGCTGGGTCTTCCAGCATGACAACGACCCGAAACACACAGCCAGGGCAACTAAGGAGTGGCTCCGTAAGTAGCATCTCAAGGTCCTGGAGTGGCCTAGCCAGTCTCCAGACCTGAACCCAATAGAAAATCTTTGGAGGGAGCTGAAAGTCCGTATTGCCCAGCGACAGCCCCAAAACCTGAAGGATCTGGAGAAGGTCTGTATAGAGGAGTGGGCCAAAATCCCTGCTGCAGTGTGTGCAAACCTGGTCAAGACCTACAGGAAACGTATGATCTCTGTAAAGGCAAACAAAGGTTTCTGTACCAAATATTAAGTTCTGCTTTTCTGATGTATCAAATACTTATGTCATGCAATAAAATGCTAATTAATTACTTAAAAATCATACAATGTGATTTTCTGGATTTTTGTTTTAGATTCCGTCTCTCACAGTGGAAGTGTACCTATGATAAAAAAATTACAGACCTCTACATGCTTTGTAAGTAGGAAAACCTGCAAAATTGGCAGTGTATCAAATACTTGTTCTCCCCACTGTATATATATATATATATTATATATATATATATATATATGGAATAGGGTGCCATTTGGGACAGAGCCATTGAATAAAATGTTAGTTAGTTTAAGAGGAGGAAGGAGGAGGTGGAGAGGGAATGGGGTGGAGGAAGAGGGAGGGGGACCAGAACATGGGAACAGCAAGGAGGTGTCAAGATCTTGAAGATATTATCTACCAAGGCTACAGGGACCAGAACATGGAAACAGCAAGGAGGTGTCAAGATCTTGAAGATATTATCTACCAAGGCTACAGGGACCAGAACATGGGAACAGCAAGGAGGTGTCAAGATCTTGAAGATATTATCTACCAAGGCTACAGGGACCAGAACATGGGAACAGCAAGGAGGTGTCAAGATCTTGAAGATATTATCTACCAAGGCTACAGCAGCTTCTTTCTAACACTCTCTCTTTCAGAGGGGAGGGAGAGAGAGAGATAGAGAGCGCTAGAGAGTTAGAGAGAGCTATTTGCTCATCGTTACAACACTGTATATAGCCATGATATGACATTTCAAATGTCTCTATTCCTTTGGAGTGTAATGTTTACTGTTAATTTTCTATTGTTTATTTCACTTTTGTTTATTATCTATTTCACTTAATTTGGCAATGTTAACATATGTCTCCCATGCCAATAAAGCCCCTTAAATTGAATGAGAAAGAGAGAGAGAGAAGGAGGGAGGGAGAGAGAGAGAGACAGCGAGAGAGAGAGTGAGAGCGGGAGAAAGAGAAGGAGACATAGAGAGAGAGAGAGA
>NC_139999.1:5068254-5071101 GCF_964263955.1 Coregonus lavaretus | reverse complement strand
CAAAGGCAAAGTCTTCTCATGGTTTGTTGATTTCAAAAAAAGCTTTTGACTCAATTTGGCATGAGGGTCTGCTATACAACTTGATGGAAAGCATTGTTGGGGAAAAAACATACAACATCATAAAATCCATGTACACAAACAACAAGTGTGTGGTAAAAATTTGCAAAAACACACACACATTTCTTTCTGCCGTGCCGTGGGGTGAGACAGGGATGCAGCTTAAGCCCCACCCTCTTCAACATACTGTTTATAACAACGAATTGGCGAGGGCACTAGAACAGTCTGCAGCACCCGGCCTCACCCTACTACAATCTGAAGTCAAATGTTTACTGTTTGCTGATGATCTGGTGCTTCTGTCCCCAACCAAGGAGGGCCTACAGAAGCACCAAGATCTTCTGCACAAATTCTGTCAGACCTGGGTCCTGACAGTAAATCTCAGTAAGACAAAAAATAATAGTGTTCCAAAAAAGGTCCAGTTGCCAGGACCACAAATACAAAATTACATCTAGAAACCAAATCAAATCAAATCAAATTGTATTTGTCATATACACATGTTTAGCAAATGTTTTGCGGGTGTAGCGAAATGCTTGTGCTTCTAGCTCCGACAGTGCAGTAATATCTAACAAGTAATATCTAACAATTTCACAACATATACCCAATACACACAAATCTAAGTAATGAATGGAATTTAAGAATATATACATATATGGACAAGCAATGACAGAGCGGCATGGACTAAGATACATTAGAATATTATAGAATAGAATGCAGTATATACATATGAGATGAGTAGTGCAAGATATGTAAACATTATTAAAGTGACTAGTGTTCCATTTATTAGAGTGGCCAGTGATTTCAATAGGCAGCAGCAGCCTCTAATGTGCTAGTGATGGCTATTTAACAGTCTGATGGCCTTGAGATAGAAGCTGTTTTTCATTCTCTCGGTCCCAGCTTTGATGCACCTGTACTGACCTCGCCTTCTGGATGATAGCGGGGTGAACAGGCAGTGTCTCGGGTGGTTGATGTCCTTGATGATCTTTTTGGCCTTCCTGTGACTTCGGGTGCTGTAGGTGTCTTGGAGGGCTTGTAGTTTGCCCCCGGTAATGCGTTCGGCAGACCGCACCACCGTCTGGAGAGCCCTGCGGTTGCGGGCGGTGCAGTTGCCGAACCAGGCGGTGATACAGCCCGACAGGATGCTCTCAATTGTGCATCTAGACATTGTTGCCCTAGAGCACACACAAAACGATACATACCTCGGCCTTAAAATCAGCGCCACAGGTAACTTCCACAAAGCTGTGAACGATCGGAGATACAAGGCAAGAAGGACTTTCTATGCCATCAAAAGGAACAGAAAATTCAACATTCCAATTAGGATCTGGCTAAAAATACTTGAATCAGTCACAGAACCCATTGCCCTTCATGGTTGTGAGGTCTGGGGACCGCTCACCAACCAAGAATTCACAAAATGGGACAAACACCAAATTGAGACTGCATGCAGAATTCTGCAAAAAATATCCTCAGTGTACAATGTAAAACACCAAAGAATGCATGCAGAGCAGAATTAGGCTGATACCTGCTAATTATCAAAATCCAGAAAAGAGCCGTTCAATTCTACAACCAACTAAAAGGAAGTGATTCCCAAACCTTCCATAACAAAGCCATCACCTAAAGAGAGATGAACCTGGAGAAGAGTCCCCTAAGCAAGCTGGTCCTGGGGCTCTGTTCACAAACACAAACAGACCCCACAGAGGCCCAGGACATAAACACAATTAGACCCAACCAAATCATGAGATAACTAAAAGATAATTACTTGACACATTGGAGAAAAAAAACGAGCAAACCAGAATGCTATTTGGCTCTAAACAGAGAGTATACAGTGGCAGAATACCTGAGCACTGTAACTGACCCAAACTTAAGGAAAGCTTTGACTATGTACAGACTCAGTGAGCATAGCCTTGCTATTGAGAAAGGCTGCCGTAGGCAGACCTGGCTCTCAAGAGAAGAGAGGCTATGTGCACAATGTTCCACAAAATGAGGTGGAAACTGAGCTGCACTTCCTAACCTCCTGCCAAATGTATGACCATATTAGAGACACATTTTCCCCCAGATTACACATACCCACACAGAATTAAAAAACAAATCCAATTTTGATAAACTCCCATATCTATTTTGTGAAATACCACAGTGTGCCATCACAGCAGCAATATTTGTGACCTATCGCCACAAGAAAAGGGCAACCAGTGAAGAACAAACACCATTGTAAATACAACATATGTTTATTTATTTTCCCTTTCGTACTTTAACCTCTACGTGATCGGTGTTCCGTATACGGGACAGTTGAGCTAACATGCGCTAACGTGATTAGCATGATTGTTGTAAGTAACAGCAAACTTTCCAGGACATAGACATGTCATATATGGGCAGAAAGCTTAAATTCCTGTTAATCTAACTGAACTGTCCAATTTACAGTAGCTATTACAGTGGGAAAAGACCATGCTATTGTTTGAGGAGAGTGCATAACAACAAAAAACGTATCATGGAAACTGGTTTGATGCATTCACCTCTGAAGGTAAATAATGTACTTACATTCAGTAATCTTGCTCTTATTTGTCATCCTAAGGTTCCCAGAGATAAAATGTAGCCATAGTTTTGTTTGATCAAATCCATGTTTATATTCAAATGTAGGAACTGGGTTCTACAGTTTGAACCCCTGCTGTCTCTGGCTCCACACCAACCCTGCCCGGCCATCTAGATGTGTGAAAGTCAGTGTATAAGCTAATGATCCATCATGTATGACATTCCTGGGAGTGTGTAAACTTACATTTTCTATAACCATATCATTTTTGT
>NC_139999.1:5015754-5065754 GCF_964263955.1 Coregonus lavaretus | reverse complement strand
AAAAAGTTGCAGGAAAGGCATGAGCTCTGCTTTGTTGTTTTTTAAGCAGGCTGTACACCCTTCATCAGTCTCTCATTCACAATTTGACAAGCACTTGATTATGCCTCGAATTTCCCAGCGGCATCTCCTTTGTGTTGACATAATGTCCCCTAAGAAAATCCATGCCTTTTGCGGTCAGTGGCCGTTGTGCCCTTGGGCTGAATGCGTGACGGACCGGCTCAAATCGGTCTCGTGTAGCGAAATTTGAAATTGTGTTTTTTGCATTGGATGAAAGTAGAGACTCAGAGCTAGAAAATGGTATATCATACACTACAGTTGAGGAACAATGGGAAAGTAATTCTGCTTCGAAAGTTGATAAACTTGTAACCTCACTTTTGAGAAAATGGCCTTTGAATGTTTTGGTAAACCTACTGGAGAGCTCTTCATTGTCTACATCCATTCAGCATCGTTCACACTCTCTTTTATTTCACCTTTATTTAACCAGGTAAGCCAGTTGAGAACAAGTTCTCATTTACAACTGCGACCTGGCCAAGATAAAGCAAAGCAGTGCGATAAAAAACAACAACAACACAGAGTTATATATGGAATAAACAAAACGTACAGTCAATAACACAATAGAAAATCTATATACAGTGTGTGCAAATGTAGTAAGTTATGGAGGTAAGGCAATAAATAGGCCATAGTGCAAAATAGTTACAATTTAGTATTAACACTGGAGTGATAGATGTGCAGAAGATGATGTGCAAATAGAGATACTGGGGTGCAAATGAGCAAAATAAATAACAATGTAAATAACAATATGGGGATGAGGTAGTTGGGTGGGCTAATTTCAGATGGGCTGTGTACAGGTGCAGTGATCAGTAAGCTGCTCTGACAACTGATGCTTAAAGTTAGTGAGGGAGATAAGTGTCTCCAGCTTCAGATATTTTTGCAGTTCGTTCCAGTCATTGGCAGCAGAGAACTGGAAGGAATGGCGGCCAAAGGAGGTGTTGGCTTTGGGGATGACCAGTGAGATATACCTGCTGGAACGCATACTACGGGTGGGTATTGCTATGGTGACCAATGATCTAAGGTAAGGCGGGGATTTGCCTAGAACTGATTTATAGATGACCTGGAGCCAGTGGGTTTGGCGACGAATATGTAGTTAGGGCCAGCCAACGAGAGCTTTAGCCCCACCCATCTCTTTAAGGGTTGATCCGAGCGTTCTGTCCTAACAACAGCAGTAAAGCACCCACGCTAACTGGCTAATGTTGGCTAGCTTGCCAGCTACTTCCAGACTAAATGAGGGAACAGCTCACTGACCATTTTACTCACCCTAACAGAGCTGGTTAGGCTGTTTTTATGTTAACCAGAGCGTTGGTGACGGCAACTGTGCAGCTGGCAACAATTTACTCTAACTTACATTAGGGTATAACTAGCAAAGCAAATAGCTCTGATATTACTACAAAGATCATACACGTAACGTTAGCTAGTGAGCCAGCCAGCTAACGTTAGCTAGCTAGCTGACAGTACACTTTAACTTGAAATGAAAACTACATTCTGACTAAATTAGAAACGTGTAATATATGAAAATGTAGCTAGCTAGACTATCTTACCCATATACACGGATGGACGCTTCTCACTCTCTGTCACGGATGACATGGTTGCCCTTAGTTTAAAGATGTAAACCTGGAGACAGGTGTTTTCTCCATCTCCTTAGCTACTCTAATTCCACTGATTTCAAAACTCGGTCCTCCAGAATGTGGAGAGCAACACTTATGCAGCTCTACTACGCAATTTATATAAAAAAAAAAAGCTGCTTTAGACAGGATTACCTACACATACTGACCAGCTCAAATAGACAGAAGCGTGCAACTAATCTCTCGGCATGTCCAGCCCACTCATTATCTCAGCCAATCATGGCTAGCGGGAATGTTGCTGTCTTTTTCTGTGGCTAAACCAACTAGGCTCATCATTTAACTATTTTATTTATATATACAGATGGCATACAAGTTTGTTATTAAGTCACATGAAAGTAAAAAAAAAAAAACTTTTGATAACAAAAAACGTTTACGTTCAAATGGCTCTCCTGTGGAGTAGTGACGCGCGACATACGCCTAGTTCGATATTTACGGACGCGACCCAGTCATTCGTTCGATTAGTTTGATATTTACGGACGCGACCCAGTCGTTCGTTCGATTAGTTCGATATTTACGGACGCGACCCAGTCGTTCGTTCGATTAGTTCGATATTTACGGACGCGACCCAGTCGTTCGTTCGATTAGTTCGATATTTACGGACGCGACCCAGTCGATCGTTCGATTAGTTCGATATTTATGGACGCAACCCAGTCGTTCGTTCAATTAGTTCAATATTTACGGACGCTACCAAGTCGATCGTTTGATTAGTTCGATATTTACGGGCGAGACCCAGTCGTTCGTTCGATTAGTTTGATATTTACGGACGTGACCCAGTCGAGCGTTCGATTAGTTCGATATTTACGGACGCAACCCAGTCGTTCGTTCGATTAGTTCGATATTTACGGACGCGACCCAGTCGTTTGTTCGATTAGTTCGATATTTACGGACGCTACCAAGTCGATCGTTCGATTAGTTTGATATTTATGGACGCAACCCAGTCGTTCGTTCGATTAGTTCGATATTTATGGACGCAACCCAGTCGTTCGTTCAATTAGTTCAATATTTACGGACGCTACCAAGTCGATCGTTCGATTAGTTCGATTTTTATGGACGCAACCCAGTCGTTCGTTCAATTAGTTCAATATTTACGGACGCTACCAAGTCGATCGTTTGATTAGTTCGATATTTACGGGCGAGACCCAGTCGTTCGTTCGATTAGTTCGATATTTACGGACGTGACCCAGTCGAGCGTTCGATTAGTTCGATATTTACGGACGCAACCCAGTCGTTCGTTCGATTAGTTCGATATTTACGGACGCGACCCAGTCGTTCGTTTGATTAGTTCGATATTTACGGACGCTACCAAGTCGATCGTTCGATTAGTTCGATATTTATGGACGGAACCCAGTCGTTCGTTCGATTAGTTCGATATTTATGGACGCAACCCAGTCGTTCGTTTGATTAGTTCAATATTTACGGACGCGACCCAGTCGTTCGTTTGATTAGTTTGATATTTATGGACGCGACCCAGTCCTTTGTTCAATTAGTTCGATATTTACGGACGCAACCCAGTCGTTCGTTTGATTAGTTCGATATTTACGGATGCGACCCAGTCGTTCGTTTGATTAGTTTGATATTTATGGACGCGACCAAGTCGTTCTTTCGATTAGTTCGATATTTACGGGCGCAACCCAGTCATTTGTTCGATTAGTTCGATATTTATGGACGCAACCCAGTCGTTCGTTTGATTAGTTTGATATTTATGGACGCGACCAAGTGTTTGCTGCTAGTTAGCCAAATAGCTACAGCTACACAGTCACTTCTGCAGCCAGAATAATTCTTAAGCTGACAATCGAACACTAGAATTACTTAACATTTCTTTGTTTATTTCCCACCATTTGATAAGTCAGAAGACAGCCATACAGACCTTCCTAGGACCATGTCGAATAAACTTGTATTTGCCTCCCTCTGGTGGTCGGCTGCATCATTACATCCATTTATATCACCTCACTGCAATGCTATGTCAAAGGGGCGGTTCTTAGAAAAACATTTATCCAGCTTGACTGCTTCACGGCACAGACATGGCAAAGCAATCGCTGAATTTGTCTTGAGCAAGCAGATCTAAATGCCTAACTTTCATAGCTCTACGATAAAGAATGCGACCACACTTCTTCCTTAAACCTAAAATAAGTAAAATAAGTAATTTTGTGCGGAAGCAAACATTTGTTTTACGTTGGAGGCAGACACATTGCATATCCCTTTACGTAGCCCTTCTTCCTTTGTCTAATGCTGATTTAGACGGTCACAAATATTACACATTTTGACCATCACTAATGCCATGACATGTTTGGTAAAGTAATAAAGAAGGTGAAATATTTTGGGTAGATGTTCCTAAAACAGATTATAACTAGATGTGGACATATTATAAAGTACACTACACTACATGACCAAAAGTATGTGGACACCTGCTCATCAAACACATCTCATTCCAAAATCATGGGCATTAACATGGAGTTGGTCCCCCCCTTTGCTGCTATAACAGCCTCCACTCTTCTGGGAAGGCTTTCCGCTAGATGTTGGAACATTGCCAAAAGCAATGTCAAGCGCCGGCCGGAGTGGCGTAAAGCTCGCCGCCATTGGACTCTGGAGCAGTGGAAATACTTTCTCTGGAGTGATGAATCAATGCATAGTGCCAACTGTAAAGTTTGGTGGAGGAGGTATAATGGTCTGGGGCTGTTTTCATGGTTCGGGCTAGGCCCCTTAGATCCAGTGAAGGGAAATCTTAACGCTACAGCATACAATGACATTCTAGACAATTCTAGACACGAGTGGCGGCTGCTAAAGCAGCAAAGGTAGGGGACCAACTCCATATCAATGCCCATGATAATGGAATGAGATGTTTGACGAGCAGGTTTCCACATACTTTTGGTCATGTAGTGTATGAAAAGGCTTTATTCATTCACAATGTTATTTTATCATATCATCATATAAATATATGTTTCATTACACTTGTATTGTCTAATATATCAAATGGGTTTAAAAGTGTGATTTTATACTTTATTTGTGTTCTAGATCATATGGGTTGAAAAGTTCTGTTTTGATACTTTTATTGTGTGCTAGATCATATGGGTTGAAAAGTGTGTTTTTATATTTTATTTGTGTAGTAGATCATATGGGTTGAAAAGTGTGTTTTTATAATTTTATAGTGTACTAGATCATATTGGTTGAAAAGTGAATTTTTTTAGTCTTATTGTGTACTAGATCATATTGGTTGAAAAGTGTATTTTTATAATCTTATTGTGTACTAGATCATATTGGTTGAAAAGTGTATTTTTATAGTTTTATTTAGTACTAGATCATATGGGTTGAAAAGTGTGTTTTTATAATGTCCTAGATCATATGGGTTGAAAAGGGAGTTTTTATACTTTTATTGTGTACTAGATCGTATGGGTTGAAAAGTGTGTTTTTAAACTTTTATTTTGTACTAGATCATATGGGTAGAAAAGTGTGTTTTGATATGTTTAGTGTATACTAGATCATATGTTTTGAAAAGTGTGTTTTTATATTTTTATTGTGTACTATATCATATTGGTTGAAAAGTGTATTTTTACACTTTTATTTAGTACTAGATTAAATGGGTTGAGAAGTGTGTTTTTATATTTTTATTGTGTACCACATCATATGGGTTGAAAAGGGTGTTTTTATAATTTTATAGTGTACTCGATCATATTGGTTGAAAAGTGTATTTTTATAGTCTTATTGTGTACTAGATCATATTGGTTGAAAAGTGTATTTTTATAGTTTTATTTAGTACTAGATCATATTGGTTGAAAGGTGTATTTTTATTATTTTATGGTGTACTAGATCATATTGGTTGAAAAGTGTATTTTTATAGTTTTATTTAGTACTAGATCATATGGGTTGAAAAGTGTGTTTTTAAACTTTTATTGTGTACTAGATCTTATGGGTTGAAAAGGCATTTTTAAACTTTCATTGTGTACTAGATCATATGGGTTAAAATTTTTGTTTTTATACTATTATTGTGAACTAGATTAAATGGGTTGAGAAGTGTATTTTAATTTTTTTATTGTGTACTAGATCATATGGGTTGAAAAGGTTGTTTTGATACTTTTATTGTGTAATAGATCACATGGGTTGAAAAGTGTTTTTATACTTTTATTTTGTACTAGATCATTTGTGTTGAAAATTGTGTTTTTAAACTTTTATTTTGTACTAGATCATATGTGTTGAAAAGTGTATTTTAATATTTTATTGTGTGCTAGATCATATGGGTTGAAAATACTATTTTTACACTTTTATTGTGTACTAGATCATATTGGTTGAAAAGTGTGTTTTTATGCTTTTATTGTGTCCTAAATCATGTGGCTTGAAAAGTGTTTTTATACTTTTATTTTGTACTAGATCATATGGGATGAAAAGGCATTTTTAAACTTTAATTGTGTACTAGATCATATGGGTTGAAAATTGAGTTTTTCTACTTTTATTGTGTACTAGATCATATTGGTTGAAAAGTGTATTTTTATACTTTTATTTAGTACTAGATTAAATGGGTTGAGAAGTGTGTTTTTATATTTTTATTGTGTACTAGATCATATGGGTTGAAAAGGCATTTTAAAACTTTTTTTGTGTACTTGATCATATGGGTTGAAATTTGAGTTTTTCTACTTTTATTGTGTACTAGATCATATTGGTTGAAAAGTGTATTTTTATACTTTTATTTAGTACTAGATTAAATGGGTTGAGAAGTGTGTTTTTATATTTTTATTGTGTACTAGATCATATGGGTTGAAAAGGGTGTTTTTAAGCTTTTATGGTGTACTCGATCATATTGGTTGAAAAGGGTGTTTTTATAATTTTATAGTGCACTAGATCATATGGGTTGAAAAGTGTATTTTTATAGTCTTATTGTGTACTAGATCATATGGGTTGAAAAGTGTATTTTAATATTTTATTGTGTACTAGATCATATGGGTTGAAAAGTGTGTTTTTAAGCTTTTATAGTGTACTCGATCATATGGTTTGAAAAGTGTGTTTTTATTCTTTTATAGTGTACTAGATCATATTGGTTGAAAAGTATATTTTTATACTTTTATTTAGTACTAGATTAAATGTGTTGAGAAGTGTATATTTATAGTCTTATTGTGTACTAGATCATATTGGTTGAAAAGTTATTTTTATAGTTTTATTTAGTACTAGATTATATGGGTTGAAAAGTGTGTTTTTAATATTTGGTTGTGTACTAGATCTTATGGGTAGAAAAGTGTGTTTTTATAATTGTATTGTGTACTAGATCATATTGGTTGAAAAGGGTGTTTTTATAATTTTATAGTGTACTATATCATATGGGTTGAAAAGTGTATTTTTATAGTCTTATTGTGTACTAGATCATATTGGTTGAAAAGTGTATTTTTATAGTCTTATTGTGTACTAGATCATATTGGTTGAAAAGTGTATTTTTATAGTTTTATTTAGTACTAGATTATATGGGTTGAAAAGTGTGTTTTTAAACTTTTATTGTGTACTAGATCTTATGGGTAGAAAAGTGTGTTTTTATAATTGTATTGTGTACTAGATCATATGGGTTGAAAGTGTGCTTTTATGCTTTTATTGTGTACTAGATCATATGGGTTGAAATTTGCGTTTTTTTTAGTTTTTATACTTTTATTGTGTACTAGATCATATGGGTTGAAACTTGCGTTTTTCTACTTTTATTGTGTACTAGATCATATTGGTTGAAAAGTGTGTTTTTATAATTCTATTTAGTACTAGATCATGTGGGTTGAAAAGTGTATTTTTATAGTCTTATTGTGTACTAGATCATATTGGTTGAAACATGTATTTTTATAGTTTTATTTAGTACTAGATTATATGCTTAATATCCTTGTCATCTATCGCCCTCCAGGTTCCCTTGGAGAGTTCATCAATGAGCTTGACGCCTTGATAAGTTCCTTTCCTGAGGATGGCTCACCCCTCACAGTTTTGGGGGATTTCAACCTCCCTACGTCTACATTTGACTCATTTCTCTCTGCCTCCTTCTTTCCACTCCTCTCCTCTTTTGACCTCACCCTCTCACCGTCCCCCCCTACTCACAAGGCAGGCAATACGCTTGACCTCATCTTTACTAGATGCTGCTCTTCTACTAATCTCACTGCAACTCCCCTCCATGTCTCCGACCACTACTTTGTATCCTTTTCTCTCTCGCTCTCCTCCAACACTACTCACTCTGCCCCTACACAGATGGTAATGCGCCGCCGCAACCTTCGCTCTCTCTCTCCCACTACTCTCTCCTCTTCCATCCTATCATCTCTTCCCTCTGCTCAATCCTTCTCCCTCCAATCTCCTGATTCTGCCTCCTCAACCCTCCTCTCCTCCCTTTCTGCATCCTTTGACTCTCTGTGTCCCCTATCCTCCCGGCCGGCTCGGTCCTCCCTTCCAGCTCCGTGGCTTGATGACTCATTGCGAGCTCACAGAACAGAGCTCCGGGCAGCGGAGCGGAAATGGAAGAAAACTAAACTCCCTGCAGACCTGGCATCTTTTCACTCCCTCCTCTCTATCCGATCCTCGTTTGTTAAGTCTAATGACACTGCTGGTCCTGCTCACACTTCCCTACCCTATGCTTTGACTTCTTTCTCCCCTCTCTCTCCAGATAAAATCTTGCGACTTGTGACTGCAGGCCGCCCAACAACCTGCCCGCTTGACCCCATCCCCTCCTCTCTTCTCCAGACCATCTCCGGTGACCTTCTCCCCTACCCCACCTCGCTGATCAACTCATCCTTGACCGCTGGCTATGTCCCTTCCGTCTTCAAGAGAGCGAGAGTTGCACCCCTTCTAAAAAAACAAACACTCGATCCCACTGATGTCAACAACTACAGACCAGTATCCCTTCTTTCTTTTCTTTCCAAAACTATTGAGCGTGCCGTCTTTAGCCAACTCTCTTGCTATCTCTCTCAGAATGACCTTCTTGATCCAAACCAGTCAGGTTTCAGGACTGGTCATTCAACTGAGACTGCTCTTCTCTGTGTCACGGAGGCTCTCCGCACTGCTAAAGCTAACTCTCTCTCCTCTGCTCATGTCCTTCTAGACCTGTCTGCTGCCTTTGATACTGTGAACCATCAGATCCTCCTCTCCACCCTCTCCGAGCTGGGCATCTCCGGCGCGGCTCACTCCTGGATCGCGTCCTACCTGACCGGTCGCTCCTACCAAGTGGCGTGGCGAGAAGCTGTCTCTCCGCACCACGTGCTCTCACCACTGGTGTCCCCCAGGGCTCAGTTCTAGGCCCTCTCCTATTCTCCCTATACACCAAGTCACTTGGCTCTGTCATATCCTCACATGGCCTCTCCTATCATTGCTACGCTGACGATACACAACTAATCTTCTCCTTTCCCCCTTCTGATAACCAGGTGGCGAATCGCATCTCTGCATGTCTGGCAGACATATCAGTATGGATGACGGATCACCACCTCAAGCTGAACCTTGGCAAGACGGAGCTGCTCTTCCTCCCGGGGAAGGACTGCCCGTTCCATGATCTCGCCATCACGGTTGACAACTCCATTGTGTCCTCCTCCCAGAGTGCGAAGAGCCTTGGCGTGACCCTGGACAACACCCTGTCGTTCTCCGCTAACATCAAGGCGGTGACCCGATCCTGCAGGTTCATGCTCTACAACATTCGGAGAGTACGACCCTGCCTTACACAGGAAGCGGCACAGGTCCTAATCCAGGCACTTGTCATCTCCCGTCTGGATTACTGCAACTCGCTGTTGGCTGGGCTCCCCGCCTGTGCCATTAAACCCCTACAACTCATCCAGAATGCCGCAGCCCGTCTGGTGTTCAACCTTCCCAAGTTCTCTCACGTCACCCCGCTCCTCCGCACACTCCACTGGCTTCCAGTTGAAGCTCGCATCTGTTACAAGACCATGGTGCTTGCCTATGGAGCTGTGAGGGGATCGGCACCTCTGTACCTTCAGGCTCTGATCAGTCCCTACATCCAAACGAGGGCATTGCGTTCATCCACCTCTGGCCTGCTGGCTCCCCTTCCTCTGCGGAAGCATAGTTCCCGCTCAGCCCAGTCAAAACTGTTCGCTGCTCTGGCACCCCAATGGTGGAACAAGCTCCCTCACGACGCCAGGACAGCGGAGTCACTCACCACCTTCCGGAGACATTTGAAACCCCACCCCTTTAAGGAATACCTGGGATAGGATAAAGTAATCCTTCTACCCCCCCCCCCTAAAAAAAAATATATATATATATATATATATATATATATATATATATATATATATATATATATTGTAAAGTGGTTATCCCACTGGCTATAGGGTGAATGCACCTATTTGTAAGTCGCTCTGGATAAGAGCGTCTGCTAAATGACGTAAATGTAAATGTAATATGGGTTGAAAAGTGTGTTTTTAAACTTTTGTTGTGTACTAGATCTTATGGGTAGAAAAGTGTGTTTTTATAATTGTATTGTGTACTAGATCATATTGGTTGAAAAGGGTGTTTTTATAATTTTATAGTGTACTAGATCATATTGTTTGAAAAGTGTATTTTTATAGTCTTATTGTGTACTAGATCATATTGGTTGAAAAGTGTATTTTTATAGTTTTATTTAGTACTAAATCATATGGGTTGAAAAGTGTGTTTTTAAACTTTTATTGTGTACTAGATCTTATGGGTAGAAAAGTGTGTTTTTATAATTGTATTGTGTACTAGATCATATGGGTTGATAGTGTGCTTTTATACTTTTATTGTGTACTAGATCATATGGGTTGAAACTTGCGTTTTTCTACTTTTATTGTGTACTAGATCATATTGGTTGAAAAATGTGTTTTTATAATTCTATTTAGTACTAGATCATATGGGTTGAAAAGTGTATTTTTATAGTCTTATTGTGTACTAGATCATATTGGTTGAAACGTGTATTTTTATAGTTATATTTAGTACTAGATCATATGGGTTGAAAAGTGTGTTTTTAAACTTTTATTGTGTACTAGATCTTATGGGTAGAAAAGTGTGCTTTTATGCTTTTATTGTGTACTAGATTGTATGGGTTGAAAAATTGGTGTTTTTTTCTCAGACATAAATAAACAATTCCAGGTCAAATACCAAGACGCGTAAACACTACTATATTATTACAATATTGATTGATGACTAAAGCCATGGCTTTTACCACAGTTGACATAGAAAATAATACTAATCACACATATACAGGGTAAGAAATAACATGTTTTATTTATTTATTGCAAATTCATACTTTCTCATCTTTTGTGAGAGACACGATCCAGTCGTTCATTCGATTAGATTGATATTTACGGACACAACCCAGTTGTTCGATCTTTACACTACCGTTCAAAAGTTTGGGGTCACTCAGAAAAGTCCTTGTTTTCCATGAAAACATACATGAAATGAGTTTGAATAGTAAATATAGCAAAATGCATAGGAAATGTAGTCATAAATAATGATTATTAATTGAAATAATATTTGTATCCTTCAAACGTTGTTTTCGTCAAAGAATCCTCCATTTGCAGCAATTACAGCCTTGCAGACCTTTGGCATTCTAGTTGTCAATTTGTTGAGGTAATCTGAAGAGATTTCACCCCATGCTTCCTGAAGCACCTCCCACAAGTTGGATTGGCTTGATGGGCACTTCTTACGTACCATATGGTCAAGCTGCTCCCACAACAGCTCAATAGGGTTGAGATCCGGTGAATGTGCTGGCCACTCCATTATAGACAGAATACCAGCTGACTGTTTCTTCCCTAAATAGTTATTGCATAGTTTGGAGCTGTGCTTTGGGCCATTGTCCTGTTGTAGGAGGAAATTGGCTCCAATCAAGCGCCGTCCACAGGGTATGGCATGGCGTTGCAAAATGGAGTGATAGCCTTCCTTCTTCAAGATCCCTTTTACCCTGTACAACTCTCCCACTTTACAACCACCAAAGCACCCCCAGACCATCACATTGCCTCCACCCTGCTTGACAGATGGCATCAAGCACTCCTCCAGCATCTTTTAATTTGGTCTGCGTCTCACAAATGTTCCTCTTTGTGATCCGAACACCTCAAACTTTGATTCGTCTGCCCATAACACTTTTTTCCAATCTTCCTCTGTCCAATGTCTGTGTTCTTTTGCCCATCTTAATCTTTTCTTTTTATTGGCCAGTCTGAGATATGGCTTTTTCTTTGCAACTCTGCTTAGAAGGTCAGCATCCCGGAGTCGCTTCTTCACTGTTGACGTTGAGACTGGTGTTTTGCGGGTACTATTTAATGAAGCTGCCAGTCGAGGACCTGTGAGGCGTCTGTTTCTCAAACTAGACACTCTAATGTATTTGTCCTCTTGCTCAGTTGTGCACCGGGGCCTCCCACTCCTCTTTCTATTCTGGTTAGAGACAGTTTGTGCTGTTCTGTGAAGGGAGTAGTCCACAGCGTTGTACGAGATCTTCAGTTTCTTGGCAATGTCTCACATGGAATAGCCTTCATTTCTTATGAAAAGAATAGACTGACAAGTTTCATAAGAAAGTTATTTGTTTCTGGCCATTTATCCTTTAATCGAACCCACAATTGCTGATGCTCCAGATACTCAACTAGTCTCAAGAAGGCGAGTTGTATTGCTTATTTAATCAGCACAACAGTTTTCGGCTGTTCTAACATACTTGCAAAATGGTTTTCTATTGATCAATTAGCCTTTTAAAATTATAACATTGGATTATCAAACATAACGTGCCATTTGAACACAGGACTGATGGTTGCTGATAATGGGCCTCTGTACACCTATGTAGATATTCCATAAAACATCAGCCTTTTCCAACTACAATAGCCATTTACAACATTAACAATGTCTACACTGTATTTCTGATCAATTTGATGTTATTTTAATGGACAAAAATTGTTTGCTTTTCTTTCGAAAACAAGGACATTTCTAAGTGACCCCAAACTTTTGAATGGTAGTGTATGTTCCCGTTGCCATGTTCGCTGGCAACGTTCTTATCCCTTGCTTGCTTGCTAGCTAGCTAGCTAGCTACGGCTAACACAGTCTCGACCTCTGAAGCCAGAATAACAGAAAAGCTGATGTTTTCTATTGACATAATTTGCATACACCCCATAACAATGATCTGATAATGCCCGATTTTGCCTGGCATAGCTAGACATTTTTGCCTTCTCGTCAGGACACTCGTCAACACTGACTGTTAATTATTTGTCACATGCGCCGAATACAACAGGTGTAGACCTTACCATGAAATGCTTACATACAAGCCCTTAACCAACAATATATTTAAATAGAGTTAAGAAAAATATTTACTAAATAAACTAAGGTAAAAAATTCAATAAATAAAGTAACAATAACGAGGCTATATACAGGGGGTACCGGTACCGAGTCAATGTGTGGGGGTACAGGTTAGTCGAGGTAATTTGTACATGTAGGTAGGGGTAAAGTGACTATGCATAGTTAATAAACAGTGAGTTGCAGCAGTGTAAATAGTCCGGGTGGCCATTTGATTAATTGTTCAGCAGTCTTATGGCTTGGGGGTAGAAGCTGATAAGGAGTATTTTGGACCTAGACTTGGCGCTCCGGTACCGCTTGCCGTGCGGTAGCAGAGAGAACAGTCTATGACTTGGGTGACTGGAGTCTTTGACAATTTGTTGGGCCTTCCTCTGACACCGCCTGGTATATTGGTCCTGGATGGCAGGAAGCTTGGCCCCAGTGATGTACTGGGCCGTACGCATGACCCTCTGTAGTGCCTTATGGTCGGATGTCGAGCTGTTGCCATACCAGGCGGTGATGCAATCGGTCAGGATGCTCTCGATGGTGCAGCTGTATAACTTTTTGAGGATCTGGGGACCCATGCCAAATCTCTTCAGTCTCCTGAGGGGGAATAGGCTTTGTCGTGTCCTCTTCACAACTGTCTTTGTGTGTTTGGACCATGATAGTTTGTTGGTGATGTGGACACCAAGGAACTTGAAGCTCTCAACCTGTTCCACTACAGACCCGTCGATGAGAATGGGGGCGTGCTCACTCCTCTTTTTTTTCCTGTAGTCCACAATCATCTCCTTGATCTTGATCACGTTGAGTGAGAGGTTGTTATCCTGGCACCACACAGCCAGGTCTCTGACCTCCTCCCTATAAGCTGTCTCATCATAGTCGATGATCAGGCCTACCACTGTTGTGTCGTCGGCAAACTTAGTGATGGTGTTGGAGTCGTGCCTGGCCATGCAGTCATGGGGTAACAGGGAGTACAGGAGGGAACTGAGCAAGCACCCCTGAGGGGCCCCTGTGTTGAGGATCAGCGTGGCAGATGTGTTGTTACCTGGGGGCAGCCCATCAGGAAGTCCAGGATCCAGTTGCAGAGGGAGGTGTTTAGTCCCAGGGTCCTTAGGTTGGTGATGAGCTTTGAGGGCAATATGCTGTTGAACACTGAGATGTAGTCAATGAATAGCATTCTTACGTAGGTGTTCCTCTTGTTCAGGTGGGAAAGGGCAGTGTGGAGTGCAATAGAGATTGCGTCATCTGTGGATCTGTTGGGGCGGTATGCAAATTGCAGTGGGTCTAGGGTCAAACTAGAATCATGCTGAAATCAGCTGGTCAAACTAGAAACATGCTGAAATCAGCTGGTCAAAGTAGAAACATGCTGAAATCAGCTGGTCAAACTAGAAACATGGGAAGATTTGACAGCTTCAGCGGCGTAGGGGACCGGAGACATTCATGTTCATCTATCATTATGTCAGCAGATGCTCAAAAAAAATATGTCTCAGCAAAAACAAATCAATTCTAGCTAGCTAGCATTCCAATGTATCCCGTTTCAGTTTGTGTGGTTGTTGGTTTAGCTTTCTGTAACTTTGTAGCAAGTACAGTCTGCATGTGTAGGCGCATATTGCATCAAAGCCACCCATTACAGTGGCTTGCGAAAGTATTCACCCCCCCCCCCCCCTTGGCATTTTTCCTATTTTGTTGCCTTACAACCTGGAATTAAAATTGATTTGGGGTTTTTATCATTTGATTTACACAACATGCCTACCACTTTGAAGATGCAAAATATTTTTAATTGTGAAACAAATAAGAAATAAGACAAAAGGGGCTTCATAGCAAAGGGGGTGAATACATATGCAAGCACCACTTTTCAGTTATTAATTTTTTCAAATTTTTTGAAACAAGTTATTTTTTTCATTTCACTTCACCAATTTGGACTATTTTGTGTATGTCCATTACATGAAATCCAAATAAAAACCATTTAAATTACATGTTGTAATGCAACAAAGTAGGAAAAACGCCAAGAGGGATGAATAGAAGGTACTGTATAGAAAAGTGTTCATAGGGGACCACTCCAAGGGTTTAGAATAGTGTTGATTGGGGACCACTCCAAGGATATAGAATAGTGTTGATTGGGGACCACTCCAAGGATATAGAATAGTGTTGATTGGGGACCACTCCAAGGATATAGAATAGTGTTGATTGGGGACCACTCCAAGGATATAGAATAATGTTGATTGGGGACCACTCCAAGGATATAGAATAGTGTTGATTGGGGACCACTCCAAGGGTTTAGAATAGTGTTGATTGGGGACCACTCCAAGGATATAGAATAATGTTGATTGGGGACCACTCCAAGGATATAGAATAGTGTTGATTGGGGACCACTCCAAGGGTTTAGAATAGTGTTGATTGGGGACCACTCCAAGGGTTTAGAATAGTGTTGATTGGGGACCACTCCAAGGATATAGAATAGTGTTGATTGGGGACCACTCCAAGGGTTTAGAATAGTGTTGATTGGGGACCACTCCAAGGATTTAGAATAATGTTGATTGGGGACCACTCCAAGGATATAGAATAATGTTGATTGGGGACCACTCCAAGGGTTTAGAATAGTGTTGATTGGGGACCACTCCAAGGATATAGAATAGTGTTGATTGGGGACCACTCCAAGGGTTTAGAATAGCGTTGATTGGGGACCACTCCAAGGATTTAGAATAATGTTGATTGGGGACCACTCCAAGGATATAGAATAATGTTGATTGGGGACCACTCCAAGGATATAGAATAGTGTTGATTGGGGACCACTCCAAGGATATAGAATAGTGTTGATTGGGGACCACTCCAAGGATATAGAATAGTGTTGATTGGGGACCACTCCAAGGGTTTAGAATAGTGTTGATTGGGGACCACTCCAAGGGTTTAGAATAGTGTTGATTGGGGACCACTCCAAGGATATAGAATAATGTTGATTGGGGACCACTCCAAGGATTTAGAATAATGTTGATTGGGGACCACTCCAAGGGTTTAGAATAGTGTTGATTGGGGACCACTCCAAGGGTTTAGAATAGTGTTGATTGGGGACCACTCCAAGGGTTTAGAATAGTGTTGATTGGGGACCACTCCAAGGGTTTAGAATAGTGTTGATTGGGGACCACTCCAAGGGTTTAGAATAGTGTTGAAATAGCAGAACAAACAACATTCTTAAAACATCAACATTATTCAATGCTGCTAGACAATGTTGTCGAACAGTCTAAATCAATATCAAGGTTTACCATCAGTTAGTGAATGTGTATAATATTTTATCTTTATTCATATTCCTTGTCTTCCATTTGAAAGACACCGTCACCCTTTACCACACAAACCTCTCTGCAATGTCACAGCGACAGAAAACACATCTTTCTAACCCATATAAGGTAGCTTGAGGGATGTATGTGACAAAAAGAGACAAATAATGTTTCCCTTACAGTGTCTTGGGTCCAATATGGGTACATAAGTTATTGAAGGCTACTTACATCACAATAGCACTGCTTTTTGCTATCACAAGGATACTGGACAGATAGCGTTGAGTATGACGTGCTTGCAGTTGCAGTTGAGATGAATGTTGTGAGCTTTCTGGTACACTAAAATATGAGTCTGTCAAGGATGAAACACTACCAATGGTACAAGAGCAATCAACCAACAAGAGAACGTCACAGTAATACTTGGGTGAAAACACTTTTTTAATACAAGATTTCAACATACAGTGTCTAGTGGCATAAATAAAACAATGCTATTAAACACAGAAGAAGAAAAATGCATTTTCACCATGCATTATTTACTCAAGCATTCATACATACGTACAACCCTCTTTTCTAGGTTGTAAGTTCCCTGTGGTCAAGGACAATTGTCAGGCTTTTCCGACCGCTACCAGATGTAAACAAACAATCCTCTGCATTTAATCAGTCTATTTATCATCCCTCTATTTCCCCTCCTCCCTTCTTCCCCATGTGGTGACTTACAGAGAGGCATGTCAATTGAACGTCTGTCTGATGTATGGCAATGTGTTAAGCCAAGCCAAATATAATTTTCACTGTGCTGTAGTTCGGCAACCATTTTGTTTGTTTTTTTGCCGAACCAGAGGAGTCCCATTTGTATTGGGAAGGTGGTGGGGAAACAGGTATTTCAATAACAAAATGACATATAAATGAAGGACGAACACAGTACAGACTGCCCCTCTGAAACCCTTATTGTAAGTATTATAATCATCATCATCACTATTACTACTGCTACTATCATCGTCGTACTAATTCACTCATGAAAAATAAAAAATAAAAACGAAGACGACATATTCTCTACAGCAATCAAAATAATAATGTAGTAAAAATCTGCACCTTGCCAGAGCTAAGGAGGTTTTCAGTCAGTGCTGCTTGCTGTGTATGAATGCATGCATTTCTAAGGCTGATTTGATTTGACACACACACACACACGCCATTCCCTACATTTCAAATGGGCGGAGAAAAAAAAAAAAGGAAAGCTAATGAAAGAAAAATCAACAACACAAATGTATGATACACAAGACATGACCTTCTGTGGTCCGAGATGCCGTACCTAAACTGAAAGGCAGCTATCTGGAATTGTGGTCCGAGATGCCGTACCTAAACCGAAAGGCAGCTATCTGGAATTGTGGTCCGAGATGCCGTACCTAAACCGAAAGGCAGCTATCTGGAATTGTACAGAAGCTAATGGGATGGGGGGGCATTCCTCCATCGGCTTAAACAAAACATAAAAGGTTGATACAGCCTAACGTGTATCCCTCAGGACAGCTATCGTGTTCTAAATGAAAAGAACAATGTGTTTTTATTGATTCCGTATCCTTTGCAATACCGTTGCTAATAACTGAAATGTAATGCTGAAATGTAACTGAAATATAGAAATGTAACCCGACAGATAAGATATTCTGTCAACAAGGCATTTGAACCAGTTATAGTGAATGACTGCTATTTAACTTTTTTTTTTTTTTCATCTTTGGTTTCTTCTCCGTTAAGCTTTCACGCAATCAGACCATCATCTCCTCCTGATTTGAGTCAAATGGGACTAAATCCAAACTTGAGAAACACACGTCACTAACACTTTCACTTACATCATGTACGATTTTAACACATCATGTACGCTTGAGTGTGTTACACGTACTCATCTTAAGTTAGGATTTGACTCAGTGTAACTAAGCCTGATTATTTGCTAGCCTAATGAACTGAGCGCAATGAGGAAATGACTACGCCACTTAAAATATATATATTTTTTAAAAGGCCTCAAAAAAAGGACATTGTCCTTGTAGCATCTACTTACCTATTGTACAATGAATCTCACTCAAACATGGATAACATCTTCTTCAATCTCAGTAACATATATATTTCTTATTAATCAACTAACAACCCTATTGGGATAGATTGTCTAGGACTATTTTTGCAGTTTCTTCCTTGTCAGAAATCAATAGAGCTGAAGTGACTAGATGATCTGTGGACACAGAGGCAGAGTGGGTGAGGGGGTGTCAGCAAGTTATTTACATATAACCAATAAGGTGAGGGGGTGTCAGCAAGTTATTTACATATAACCAATAAGGTGAGGGGGTGTCAGGAAGTTATTTACATATAACCAATAAACTACATCTGTATTTCATGGCGGTGAGTGTGATGGACACATTGAACTGAAAGGAGATTTACAACATGTTAACCTTTTTTAATAGTTCGACGTTCCAGATCCAAAATGTTTTCATTCTAGTCAGATTAATAATACCAGTTTTATTACAAGGAGACATAATTATTCACCAGTTACTGTGACAGGAATCAGGGTCACAAATGTCTGACAGATTAGATAGATGGATACACGACTTGCTGAAACCTCTATCGACATAGACATATTGACTCATCAATACAAGAGGGAAGCATTAGAAAACCAATTATAACCGAAGCTCATCAATTCAAAATACATCTCTATATTAATAATGTACGGCAGCATCCCAAGACACACCACCCTAATCCACTCTGTTATATGTATTGATGATTCATTCATTCCAATACTTTTAGGACTTGAATTTCAAAACGTGTGAAGAAGGAAGAATGATCTGGATAAAGATGGACGGAGGTCGGCTTACATGATAAATGCACACTCAAAAAGCAAAACTTGGCATCCGGCAAAAAACAAACTATGTACTGTAGGTACATATTCATTATTATGTGAGTAGTTCATCATCACTCATTTAACCTGCATTGACCACTCACCACCACCGGACAGCACCTTACATTATTGCAAAAAGGGTCACTTTCAAAGTCAAAACTCATCAGCGAAGAACTTGAAAATTAAATAAAACGTGTGATTACATAAAATGGGTCATTCCGACTGTATAACAGGAAGTACATTTCAATGAGATAATATGCAATCAAAAACCAAAAAAAAAATCCCTTGAAAACAATGAGAAAAGGTATATAATGAAGAATCAATTCTCTACGCTAAGATTTTACAAATTGCAGTCAGTACACTATTCATGTATTTTTTCTTTTAAACAATTTGATGCTGTATCAAAAACTTTGTAAAAAAATTAGATAGAGATTTTATCAACCATTTTTTTTCAGTGTTTTCTAGTCATCTTGTTATTGGGACATTCCCATGTCTTTCTTTCTCGCCCTCTAACTTTCCTCCCCTCCTCTCAACAATTACCTTTGAGTTGTGAATAAATGTATCCCTTTCAGGACGTTCTCAATCACTCTCAACAGCACTAAACTGTTTCCCGCATAAAATGTGAAAACAAGAGCATCATCACTACATACAAAAATAATAACCCCTTGTCTAAAATAAACTGCAGGAGGCTTTTTCCAAATCTGATTTACACAAACGTTTTTGAACTAAAAATACACTTCATATTATTTCAACAGGCCGATCCATCGTTATTTACAGAAGACACTTGTCGCATCACCATAAAGGCAAAATGGCATTCAAATTGTCAATGTTATGATCATATTCAGATAATGATTCTCAGTTTAACCCATTTTGAATAAGAATAATAAAAGGGGCTTTGTATTGTGTTTTTATTTCCCTCTTGAATGATTTTGGGTGGCTTCGGGAAACTCGGGCAAAGTAAAAACAATACATCTGGTAATAACCAGGCCAGGGTAACCATCTGGTAATAACCAGGCCAGGGTAACCATCTGGTAATAACCAGGCCAGGGTAACCATCTGGTAATAACCAGGCCAGGGTAACCATCTGGTAATAACCAGGCCAGGGTAACCATCTGGTAATAACCAGGCCAGGGTAACCATCTGGTAATAACCAGGCCATGGTAACCATCTGGTAATAACCAGGCCAGGGTAACCATCTGGTAATAACCAGGCCAGGGTAACCATCTGGTAATAACCAGGCCAGGGTAACCAGGCCTACCTACTGGGTGTACCGTTCCTTTCTGATCGGGGGGAAAAATAGATCCTGCAGGCTATTTCAGTCAGGAGTTCTGCTCCACCACCACCAAAACAATTATATCTATCTATCTATCTATCTATCTATCTATCTAACAGAACATCTTCCAGATATACAGTTTAAAAACAAAAATAATAAAACAAACAAAACAGAAAACTTTTTTTATACTAATTTCTAATTATTTTTTAGGCTAACTTTGTTATGCTCATCTAGACATTGTGTGAATAAGGGTAAAAACATACAATTAGTGTTAAAAGGCAAACCTTATTGAAACCAAACAGCCACCGCCACTGTGTTGTCTGGCTGTCTGCAGGGTTGTCCCAGATCAATATGATTACGTTGTGTTTATTTTCATTCATATAACTCTTCTCTCTCTCTATTAAAAACATTTTTGCCTGCAGTATGTTTGTTTATTGTCCTCTTGCATTATTCAAGATAAAAGAAGATTAAAAGGCAAGTAGTTTGATCTTAAAGTCAGTCAAAAACAGAAGAAAAACAGAACCAAAGACACAAAATAAAACAAAAGGCCATTTAGTTTCAAAAGGAGAAAAAAAAGCGCTGGGACAGGAGGGGTGTGTCTTCCCAAACTAGCTGTTCAGCTGTAGCCAATGAGACGACGAGAGACTGAATAGTGTCATTGTTGTGGTTACTGTTGCCGAGGCTACCACCTAGTTCTCCCTCCCTCACATCTTTCAACTTCAACTCAGCCTTGATCAGATCAGCCCAAAACCCTCCCAACCCAAAATGTCCAAAGTTCATTACCACTTTGCAGAGGCTCTATTCTCCTCCTCCAAACAGACAACACTGGTGTGAGACGGTTACAAGTCCCCCTGCTTCCCCTCTCCTCCTCTGGAGGAGCCAGCTAACCTTAGGGGGGCACGTAGGGTGGTGGGGATCTGTAGGGGGTCATGTTCTTTGGACGAGAGCCTTTACCTTCCATGGGGACGGTGAAGGGGGGCGGGGGCTGGTAGGGGGGGGCGTTGGGGTCCTCGTCCCTCAGAGCCGTGTACTCCCCCAGAAGGTCCTGGTTCAGGGGGGTGGTCTCTGGACTGGCCATGTTGGGGTACTCCGGCGGGGGCAGTGGGGGTTTCTCCTCCTGCAGGATGAGGGGCATGGAGGAGGACGGAGGGGGCTTGGAGTCGTCAAGCTCGTCTGCAAAGATTATGGGCACCCCCTTCTTGATGAAGGTAGCCTGGTCCTCAATGGTCAGCTTGCCCTTGCGCTTCTTACGGTAGCAGATCATGGCGATGATGCCGGCGATCAGCAAGATAGCCGCCACCACCACTGCAGGGATGACCGTGTGGAGGTAGACGTCGTCGGTGCTCTGGCGTCCGGTACCCAGCGCCGGGGTGACGGCCGGGGGGATAGGAATGGTGATTTCCCCTGGCGGGACAAACATGTAATTCCGGCAGGCGGCCGTCCCTTTTACCTTGATGTCGATGGGTTTGAATTCAGGCTCCATGGTGGAGATGAAGGTCTGGGAGGGCCTTCCCTGGGCATCGGAGATCCTCCTGGACATGGTGTGGATCTGCTCCTTCGGGCATGGGTTCTGCTGGAGGCTGTTGTTGGTCCACTCCACCACGATGGACCCCTTGGTGATGTTCCTCAGGGTGACTGTGCTGCTGTTGCGGTCCCCGAACGAGTACGCCAGTTTCTTGATGAGCAGGATCTTCTTGTGGATGTCGTTGGTCACCTGGCGAGGTTCCCCGTGGAAGCGAGCTTGGAACAGGACCGGGGACTTATCGTTGGAAGCCCAGCGGTTCACACGGACCTCAATGGCGTCGATCGCATTCAGACCGCCCTTATCGGTGGCCTGCATGAAGTACTCGTGCTTCCCGACGTGGTTCGAGTCAGGTAGACCGTACAGCAGCTGGCTTGTGCTATTAAACTGTATCCAGGAATTATCTCCGACCACTTCGTTGTGGTTCATCCTCAATGTCAACCTCAGCTTGTCTGTCGTACCGTCCTCCTTGTCAAAGAACGTATCGGATGGAATTTTCACTTCAAAGTATGTGCCCACGAAGGCATTGACCTGATCAATGGGGTTGCGGAGATCTGGTTTCTCATTACTTGGGTCAGGCACGATGGACGAAGGAGTGGTGCGTCTGGCTGGTTTGGCAGTGGTGGTCTTGGGTTCCCTTGGCATCGGAGTGGTCTTCGGTCTCTTTGGTTTCTTGGTTGGCTTTCTGGTGGCGACTGTGGTGGGTGGAGGGAGTGTCGGTGTAGCTTCCACAACGGTATGCCTGGTCATCGTGGGTTGAATGGAGATGGTACTAGTGGACTCCATCACTCTGGTTGGCAGGGGTGCACCCTGAGTGGGAGTGTGGGCATAGGAGTCTCTGACACGGATCGTGGGCTTCATGGGCAAGGGCACAGGCCCTCTCATGGGTGGGGCAGAGCTGTCTGTGGGGGCAGCAATGGCAGGTGACGACAGGGTTGGTACAATGCGAACAGGGGGCTCGACGACAGACGTTGGGGGAGGCAAAGCTAGAACAGGAGTAGGGGTATTGTTGAGCTGGCGCCTCACCCGTTTTGGAATATGAGGCTTCTTGTTGGCGATGTGCCAACCGACGACCGGATATCCCAACTGAGCCGACATAGTGCCCTTTTTAGCTGGTGCCTGGACGCTGCTAATGTTAGGGACGTTACTCTGGTCCAGGGAACAGCCCAGCTTCCAGGATAACAGGGCTCCGTTCTCCACCACCTTTTTAGCATTTCCCGGTCCGGCCATGAAGGCGGACATGTCGAACAATCTGTTGTTGACCACGGGAAGTATCTTCATGTGCTGGAGCGCCACGCCAGAGAACTTCCTCATCTTGCCAAGCAGCTCCACCCTCTGTCTGGAGCTCATCTTAGTCAGGTCGGCGTCCAGAATCACCGTGAGCACCGTCACCGGCTCCTCGTTGCCACAGACGAACGGCTGGGCCTCGTTGTTGGATGCTGACTGGATCGGGTCGGTGTCAGGGTGCTCATCTGGGTGCACCTCGATGGAGAAGATGTCCTGGCTGCCGTTGGATGTGGAGACGGTGATGTAGTGGACACCCTTGTCCTCCCCCAGCGGTAGACCCTGTAGGACATTGGTCTTCCAGTCCCAGTGAAGCCATTCTGGTAGCGTCTCCTTGCCTGACTCAGTTATCTGGAAGAAAACAAAGATAAACAGAGTTGATCAGTCTCTTTTGTTTCAATTAATCATTTAAAACAACAACAACATGAAAAATAATACGTTTATGCCCACAACATTTACAATTTCTGTTCTACTCACAGCATGACTGTTTCTTTGATTGTGTGACTTGTTTAGAATTCATTAAAGCTGCACTATGCAGGAATCGCTCCGCCATTTCCTGGTTGGTAAAATTCTAATAGTTCGCCTATTTTCAGTTTATGTGATAAAACAAGCAAGTATAGAGTAGAGAACCATTGTATCATCTAAAACGCTGTGAAACATATTTTCCATAACCAAAAATATTGTATTTTCAGTTGTTTGAAGCTTGTGTACAAAACCGAAAGTAAAAGACGCAAAAATTAAGAACGGGAAGCATAGAAATAGCGCACATAGAACAGATCTACCGCTTCTTAGACTTGCTTTCAATGAGAATGACAGATCTTTAACTCCCATTTCTATGTGAATTTGGTCAGTCGCCCCCACAAGTTACATATTGCAGCTTTAAATGATTGAGAAGAAAATAATAGGAGACCTTGTTTGTTTTTTATCTTTTGGGTTTATAAATAATAGGAGATCTAGCCAGTTATAACTGTAATGATAAATAGATCTGAAACTTGTATCTCATTATGGTAAATGGTGAAATAAGTATAGCCAGTTATAATTGTAATGGCTTAGCAGATAATAACAAAAGAAGAACAATATTTACATGGCTCAAAGAGAAGGAATATAATATCTATTGTTTACAGGAAACCCATTCAACAATTCTAGATGAAGTTGCGTGGAAAAAGGAATGGGGGGGGGGGGCGAAATATACTTCTCCCATTGGCAAAGAAACTCAAAAGGGGTGATGATATTAATTAACAGTAATTTCGATCCGAATGTGCTAATTGTCCAAATAGATACGCAAGGTAGATGGATTATTTTAAATATGTTATTGGACCATAAACAGATATGGCTCATTAACCTTTACGGAACAAATAATGATGATCCACACTTCTTTGACAATATATATGAATAAATTATCAATCCTGCAAGCAATTCAAGACTCTATTATTATGGTGGGAGATTATAATAACGTTTTAAATAGCTCAATGGACCGTAAAGGAAATCACACTACAAACAATCACCCTCACGCTATTAAGAAAATCATGAATGTCATGGATACATTAGAACTAGTAGATATATGGAGGCTTAAATATCCTGATCTAGTGAGATATACATGGCGGAGACTCAATCAAGCAAGTCGTCTTGACTTCATTCTTATGTCATTCTCGTTGGCACCAAAAGTTTAAAAGTGTTGATAGGGGACAGAATGCGGTCGGACCATCATATAACTGGCATATACATTACTCTTACTGAATTTCCACGTGAGCGAGGATATTGGAAATGTAATCAAAGCCTATTGGATGATAACATGTTTTTAACTAGGACAGAATAATTTATAACTGATTTTTTCCGACATAACATAGGTACAGCAAATCCCTTTATTGTATGGGACACCTTTAAATGTGCCTTTAGAGGCCATGCAATTCAGTACTCATCTCGAAAACAAAAGCAATTTAGGTCAAAAGAGTCCACACTAACAAAGGAAATAGAAGGTCTAACAGAACAGATAGATGGCAATAAAAACTGTAACATAGAGGCTCAGAATAAATTAGAGGAAAAACAAAAATAAATGGAGGAACTTAAGAAAGATCAAGTGTAATATATTATAAAAAATTAAGTAAACTGGATGGAATATGAGGAAAAATGCACCAAATTATTTTTTATTCTTCAACATAGGAATGCTACCAAAAATAATTTACTGAAACTGGTTACAAATTACGGAGTCACCCATGATTCACCAAATTATATTTTGAAGGAGGAAACAAAGTACTTTAAGCATATGTGTTCGTTTCAGTCGCCACCATCTCCTAATTGTAGAGATTTTTTTTCTACTGACAATGTAAAATTAACAGCCATACAGAAAGACTCACGTGAAGGTGAAATTACAGAGGAGGAACTTCTGGATGCAATTAAATACTTTAAGTCCGGGAAAACTCCAGGGTTGGATGGCATACCAGTCCAGGTATACCAAACCTTTTTTTATATACTAAGAGGACCGTTATTAGCGTGTTTTAACCACTCCTATGTAAATGGTAGATTATCAGACACTCAAGAAGAAGGTCTGATTTCATTATTACTGAAACAGGATACAAGTGGAAAATATAAAGATCCTGTCCATTTAAAAAAATTGGAGGCCCCTTACACTTCAGTGTTGTGATAAAAAAATTCTAGCAAAATGTATAGCGCATATAATTAAAAAGGTATTGTCGGACAATATTCATTCTAATCAGACAGGTTTTTTACATGGAAGATACATTGGAGATAATATAAGGCAAGTACTGGAAACAATAGAACACTATGAAAAATCTGGGAAACCAGGCCTGCTATTCATAGGAGACTTCGAAAAGGCATTTGATAAAGTACGACTGGCGTTTATATATAAATGCCTGGAACATTTCAATTTTGGACAATCTCTTATAAATTGGGTTAAAATCATGTATAGTAACCCTAGGTGTAAAATAGTAAATAATGGCTATTTCTCAGAAAGTTTTAAACTGTCAAGAGGAGTAAAACAAGGTTGTCCACTATCGGCATATCTATTTATTATGGCCTTCGATATGTTAGCTATTAAAATCAGATCCAACAATAATATCAAGGGATTAGAAATCCAGGGCTTAAAAACAAAGGTGTCATTGTACGCTGATGATTCATGTTTTCTTTTAAATCCACAACTTGAATCCCTCCACAGCCTCATAGAGGATCTAGATACATTTTCTAACCTCTCTGGATTACAACCAAATTAGGATAGATGTACTATCTTACATATTGGATCACTAAAACATACAATTTTTACATTACCATGTAGTTTACCAATAAAATTGTCTGATGGTGATGTGGATATACTCGGAATACATATCCCAAAGGAAATAAATGATCTCACTCCAATACATTTTAATAGAAAGTTAGCAAAAATAGATAAGATCTTGCTACCATGGAAAGGTAAATACCTGTAAATTTGTGGAAAAATCACCCTGATTAACTCTTTAGTGTTATCCCAGTTTACCTATTTGCTTATGGTCTTGCCTACGCCTAGCGAACAGTTATTTAAATTATATGAGAAAAAAATATTCCATTTTATTTGGAACGGCAAGCCAGACAAAATTAAACGGGCCTATTTATATAATGAATATGAAGTCGGAGGACAGAAATTATTAAATATTAAATATATAATTAGACCTAGCACTAAAAGCTTCAGTCATACAAAAGTTATAATTAAATCTGAACTCGTTCTCTAGCAAATTAGTAAAATTGTCTCATCCAATGATCAAGAATGGCCTTTTTCCCTTTATTCAGATTACAACCTCTCACTTTCAGTTATTTGAAAAGGAAATCATCTCCCAAATATCACTATTTCTAAAACAAGCCATAGAAAGTTGGTTGCAATTTCAATTGAATCCTCCAGAAACGCCCATAGGGTGGCGCACAATTGGCCCAGCGTCGTCCGGGTTTGGCCGGTGTAGTCCGTCATTGTAAATAAGAATTTGTTCTTAACTGACTTGCCTAGTTAAATAAAGGTAAAATAAATAAATAAATAAAATAAAATACTAATCGATAAAAAATTGACAAAATGTTTAAAAAAGGTATAATCTTCGTAAATGATATCATAGGTAGGACTGGTGGAGTTATGTCGCACATGCAGCTAACAAAAACATATGGAAATGTCTGCTCTACCAAAAATTACAACCAAATAATAGCAGCATTACCGCAAAAATGGAAAAGGAAAGTGGAAGGAGGAAAAAGTAAGGAACTTGTCTGTCGGCCTTGCATTAAAGAATATAATTGGTTAAAGAAAATTGTGATAAATAAAAAAGTATACCAGTTTCATTTAAGGACCAAAGGATTGACAGCCGTCCCATACAGATTGCAAAATAGTTCGGAAGAGATTTTTGACGTACCGATTCAAAACGTATAATTTTTCAATTTAAATTATTATATACAATTCTTGCTACCAATAGAATGTATTTATATGGGGGATACAATCTTCCCAGCTCTGCAGATTTTGCTGCGAAGAGAGAATCATTAGATCATTTGTTTTGGTACTGTCCATTTGTAGCTTGTTTTTGGACACATGTCCAGGAATGGCTAAAGGATTGCAATATTTACCTGGAGCTAACCCTGCAGATAGCACTAGTGGGTGATCTGAAAAGTCATAGTCAATCGATCAATAATATAATAATACTTTTAGCAAAAATGTTTATTTTCAATTTACAATCTGTAGAAACAATGAGAATAGAAAGGTTCAGAACTTTTGTAAAACATCACAGTACAGTTGAAAAATATATGGCAAACAGAAATCCAATAAGGATGGTGTTAAGAGATAGATGGGTGGTGTTGAATGAAGTTGAAGGATGGGACTAATAACAACTAACAACAACTAATAACAACAAGATAACTAATAATGTAAAGCATACTGTGTCCATAATAAGTATATAGGTTATGGGTTGAGAGCTTTTGTGAAAGATCACAGTTAGAAAGATATGGCATATAGAAGCAAACCGGATGGACATCATGAAAATGATCAGAGAGGTTGAGAGTAGAGGACGTTCAGGAGTAAAAACAAACTAAATAGAATTATTGTAAAATTGACTGTGTCCATAAAATTTATATATTATGTATAAGCTGGAAGTAGAGGCCTAAGCGTTGTTGTTCACTAGTTTACTCCAATTAGGGAAGAGGTGGTGGGGTTGGAAAGTAATAAAGGGAAATATATTTTAAAAAAGGATATGTATATATATGTATGTATATGTATGTATGTATGTATGTATGTATGTACAGTGGGGGAAAAAAGTATTTAGTCAGCCACCAATTGTGCAAGTTCTCCCACTTAAAAAGATGAGAGAGGCCTGTAATTTTCATCATAGGTACACGTCAACTATGACAGACAAAATGAGAAAAAAAAATCCAGAAAATCACATTGTAGGATTTTTTATGATTTTATTTGCAAATTATGGTGGAAAATAAGTATTTGGTCAATAACAAAAGTTTCTCAATACTTTGTTATATACCCTTTGTTGGCAATGACACAGGTCAAACGTTTTCTGTAAGTCTTCACAAGGTTTTCACACACTGTTGCTGGTATTTTGGCCCATTCCTCCATGCAGATCTCCTCTAGAGCAGTGATGTTTTGGGGCTGTCGCTGGGCAACACGGACTTTCAAGTCCCTCCAAAGATTTTCTATGGGGTTGAGATCTGGAGACTGGCTAGGCCACTCCAGGACCTTGAAATGCTTCTTACGAAGCCACTCCTTCGTTGCCCGGGCGGTGTGTTTGGGATCATTGTCATGCTGAAAGACCCAGCCACGTTTCATCTTCAATGCCCTTGGAAGGAGGTTTTCACTCAAAATCTCACGATACATGGCCCCATTCATTCTTTCCTTTACACGGATCAGTCGTCCTGGTCCCTTTGCAGAAAAACAGCCCCAAAGCATGATGTTTCCACCCCCATGCTTCATAGTAGGTATGGTGTTCTTTGGATGCAACTCAGCATTCTTTGTCCTCTAAACACGACGAGTTGAGTTTTTACCAAAAAGTTCTATTTTGGTTTCATCTGACCATATGACATTCTCCCAATCCTCTTCTGGATCATCCAAATGCAATCTAGCAAACTTCAGACGGGCCTGGACATGTACTGGCTTAAGCAGGGGGACACGTCTGGCACTGCAGGATTTGAGTCCCTGGCGGCGTAGTGTGTTACTGATGGTAGGCTTTGTTACTTTGGTCCCAGCTCTCTGCAGGTCATTCACTAAGTCCCCCCGTGTGGTTCTGGGATTTTTGCTCACCATTCTTGTGATCATTTTGACCCCACGGGTGAGATCTTGCGTGGAGCCCCAGATCGAGGGAGATTATCAGTGGTCTTGTATGTCTTCCATTTCCTAATACTTGCTCCCACAGTTGATTTCTTTAAACCAAGCTGCTTACCTATTGCAGATTCAGTCTTCCCAGCCTGGTGCAGGTCTACAATTTTGTTTCTGATGTCCTTTGACAGCTCTTTGGTCTTGGCCATAGTGGAGTTTGGAGTGTGACTGTTTGAGGTTGTGGACAGGTGTCTTTTATACTGATAACAAGTTCAAACAGGTGCCATTAATACAGGTAACGAGTGGAGGACAGAGGAGCCCCTTAAAGAAGAAGTTACAGGTCTGTGAGAGCCAGAAATCTTGCTTGTTTGTAGGTGACCAAATACTTATTTTCCACCATAATTTGCAAATAAATTCATTAAAAATCCTACAATGTGATTTTCTGGAATTTGTTTTCTCAATTTGTCTGTCATAGTTGACGTGTACCTATGATGAAAATTACAGGCCTCTCTCATCTTTTTAAGTGGGAGAACTTACACAATTGGTGGCTGACTAAATACTTTTTTCCCCCACTGTATGTATGTATGTATGTATGTATATATATATATATATATATATATATATATATATAGATATATATATATATATATATACAGTGGGGAGAACAAGTATTTGATACACTGCCGATTTTGCAGGTTTTCCTACTTACAAAGCATGTAGAGGTCTGTAATTTTTATCATAGGTACACTTCAACTGTGAGAGACGGAATCTAAAACAAAAATCCAGAAAATCACATTGTATGATTTTTTTGTAATTAATTTGCATTTTATTGCATGACATAAGTATTTGATACATCAGAAAAGCAGAACTTAATATTTGGTACAGAAACCTTTGTTTGCAATTACAGAGATCATACGTTTCCTGTAGGTCTTGACCAGGTTTGCACACACTGCAGCAGGGATTTTGGCCCACTCCTCCATACAGACCTTCTCCAGATCCTTCAGGTTTCGGGGCTGTCGCTGGGCAATACGGACTTTCAGCTCCCTCCAAAGATTGTCTATTGGGTTCAGGTCTGGAGACTGGCTAGGCCACACCAGGACCTTGAGATGCTTCTTACGGAGCCACTCCTTAGTTGCCCTGGCTGTGTGTTTCAGGTCGTTGTCATGCTGGAAGACCCAGCCACGACCCATCTTCAATGCTCTTACTGAGGGAAGGAGGTTGTTGGCCAAGATCTCGCGATACATGGCCCCATCCATCCTCCCCTCAATACGGTGCAGTCGTCCTGTCCCCTTTGCAGAAAAGCATCCCCAAAGAATGCACCTCCATGCTTCACAGTTGGGATGGTGTTCTTGGGATTGTACTCATCCTTCTTCTTCCTCCAAACACGACGAGTTGAGTTTTTACCAAAAAGTTCTATTTTGGTTTCATCTGACCATATGACATTCTCCCAATCCTCTTCTGGATCATCCAAATGCACTCTAGCAAACTTCAGACGGGCCTGGACATGTACTGGCTTAAGCAGGGGGACACGTCTGTCACTGCAGGATTTGAGTCCCTGGCGGCGTAGTGTGTTACTGATGGTAGGCTTTGTTACTTTGGTCCCAGCTCTCTGCAGGTCATTCACTAGGTCCCCCCGTGTGGTTCTGGGATTTTTGCTCACCGTTCTTGTGATCATTTTGACTCCACGGGGTGAGATCTTGCGTGGAGCCCCAGATCGAGGGAGATTATCAGTGGTCTTTTGTGTCTTCCATTTCCTAATAATTGCTCCCACAGTTGATTTCTTCAAACCAAGCTGCTTACCTATTGCAGATTCAGTCTTCCCAGCCTGGTGCAGGTCTACAATTTTGTTTCTGGTGTCCTTTGACAGCTCTTTGGTCTTGGCCATAGTGGAGTTTGGAGTGTGACTGTTTGAGGTTGTGGACAGGTGTCTTTTATACTGATAACAAGTTCAAACAGTTGCCATTAATACAGGTAACGAGTGGAGGACAGAGGAGCCTCTTAAAGAAGAAGTTACAGGTCTGTGAGAGCCAGAAATCTTGCTTGTTTGTAGGTGACCAAATACTTATTTTCCACCATAATTTGCAAATAAATTCATTAAAAATCCTACAATGTGATTTTCTGGATTTTTTTTTCTCAATTTGTCTGTCATTGTTGACGTGTACCTATAATGAAAATTACAGTCCTCTCTCATCTTTTTAAGTGGGAGAACTTGCACAATTGGTGGCTGACTAAATACTTTTTTCCCCCACTGTATATATTTGCGAGAGAAAAAAACATATGGGGGATTGGAAGTGATGCAGACAATTACATTGATGGAAGTTACAATCCATCTGCAATATTAAAGCTGATCTACCCCCTAAAAAAATAAAAGAATAATGCTTGTTTTTTATCTTTTGAGTTTATAAATAAGATTGAGTGAAAAACTGGCACTAAAATCTTTTTAAAACAGCTAGGTAATCATTATACATTTTGTACAAAGCTGCTAATGGTGATTTTCTTCACACAATTTCAAGTCTCTGTTAGATTAGTGCAGGTTTCTCGATACGGTTAAAGGTGATATAGATTGAACGATTCACAAGATACAATCAATTTTACACAATTCAAATATGCCGAATATCGAATTTAGACATTGGTGCATGAGGCCTCTCAGCCTATTATTTAGAGCGTGGGTCTAAAATGGCTACAACAAGGGATGTGCATCAAGGAGTTTCTTCAACGTGGGGTTTCTTCAACATGGGGTTTCTGCCATCTTGTTTAATACAGTTAACATAATAACTTATAAGATTCCAAGTGGATGACGGAGAAATGCATCACAAGGGGATTGACAATGCATTCAAATAAATCCCCAAAACAACCACTAATGCGTCCTCTGCTTCCCAACAAGTAAATTTTGCGGCTGATAATAGTTGATCAATTATTTAGATACCGGCGCTCCCTAGATGGATCAATCATGGTCTACCAGTACACAGCCATCACCAGGGGAAGACTGGAAACAGCATCTGGGCTTTTTACAGCATTCAGTCACTCAGCCTCCAAGCTTTTTAGAATCACTCCCCCCAACCCCCCCCCCCCCCCCCCCCCGCGCACACACACACACACACACGCACACACACACACACACGCACACACACACACACACACACACACACACACCATCTTTCCACTAACGCTCCTACACCTCCTACCGCTGCATCAGAGCAGATGTGGCTATTTTGGAAAGACACTTTAATAACTGTGTTGATGGGTAATGTGGTGATGTATCAAAAAGCTTCTGGCTGCTATCACCCGAAGATGATGAGATGATGTGTGTGTGCGCGTGTGTGTGTGTGTGTGTGTGTGTGCGCGTGTGTGTGTGTGTGTGTGTGCGTGTGTGTGTGTGTGTGTGTGTGCGTGCGTGTGTGTGTGTGTGTGTGTGTGTGTACACAGCTGCTCAGCCCCCTTTTCTCCCCACCTTAATGAAGTTAATTAATTTAATCAAAGACACTAACTTCATGCGTCCCAAATGGCACCTTATTCCCTATATAGTGCACTACTTTTGACCAGAGCAATGGGAAAATAGGGTGCCATTTGTGACGCATTCACTAACTGTTTGATGAACACTGTACTGATTTCTCCTTATAGCTCTCAAACCCACCGTGACATCAGCATCTCAGACTATCAGCATCTCAGACTATCAGCGTCTCAGACTACCAGCACTATCAGCATCTCAGACTACCAGCATCTCAGACTACCAGCACTATCAGCGTCTCAGACTACCAGCACTATCAGCGTCTCAGACTACCAGCACTATCAGCGTCTCAGACTACCAGCACTATCAGCGTCTCAGACTACCAGCACTATCAGCGTCTCAGACTACCAGCACTATCAGCGTCTCAGACTACCAGCACTATCAGCATCTCAGACTACCAGCACTATCAGCGTCTCAGACTATCAGCGTCTCAGACTACCAGCACTATCAGCGTCTCAGACTACCAGCACTATCAGCGTCTCAGACTACCAGCACTATCAGCGTCTCAGACTACCAGCACTATCAGCGTCTCAGACTACCAGCACTATCAGCATCTCAGACTACCAGCACTATCAGCGTCTCAGACTACCAGCACTATCAGCATCTCAGACTACCAGCACTATCAGCATCTCAGACTACCAGCACTATCAGCGTCTCAGACTACCAGCACTATCAGCATCTCAGACTACCAGCACTATCAGCATCTCAGACTACCAGCATCTCAGACTACCAGCACTATCAGCGTCTCAGACTACCAGCATCTCAGACTACCAGCACTATCAGCATCTCAGACTACCAGCACTATCAGCGTCTCAGACTACCAGCACTATCAGCGTCTCAGACTACCAGCACTACCAGCGTCTCAGACTACCAGCACTATCAGCATCTCAGACTACCAGCACTATCAGCGTCTCAGACTACCAGCACTATCAGCATCTCAGACTACCAGCATCTCAGACTACCAGCACTATCAGCGTCTCAGACTACCAGCACTATCAGCGTCTCAAACTACCAGCACTATCAGCATCTCAGACTACCAGCACTACCAGCTTCTCAGACTACCAGCACTACCAGCGTCTCAGACTACCAGCGTCTCAGACTACCAGCACTATCAGCGTCTCAGACTACCAGCACTATCAGCGTCTCAGACTACCAGCACTATCAGCATCTCAGACTACCAGCACTATCAGCATCTCAGACTACCAGCATCTCAGACTACCAGCACTATCAGCGTCTCAGACTACCAGCACTATCAGCGTCTCAGACTACCAGCACTATCAGCGTCTCAGACTACCAGCACTATCAGCGTCTCAGACTACCAGCACTATCAGCATCTCAGACTACCAGCACTATAAGCACTATCAGCGTCTCAGACTACCAGCACTATCAGCGTCTCAGACTACCAGCACTATCAGCGTCTCAGACTACCAGCACTATCAGCGTCTCAGACTACCAGCACTATCAGCGTCTCAGACTACCAGCACTATCAGCATCTCAGACTACCAGCACTATCAGCACTATCAGCATCTCAGACTACCAGCACTATCAGCGTCTCAGACTACCAGCACTATCAGCACTATCAGCGTCTCAGACTACCAGCACTATCAGCGTCTCAGACTACCAGCACTATCAGCATCTCAGACTACCAGCGTCTCAGACTACCAGCACTATCAGCGTCTCAGACTACCAGCACTATCAGCGTCTCAGACTACCAGCACTATCAGCATCTCAGACTACCAGCACTATCAGCGTCTCAGACTACCAGCACTATCAGCACTATCAGCGTCTCAGACTACCAGCACTATCAGCGTCTCAGACTACCAGCACTATCAGCACTATCAGCGTCTCAGACTACCAGCACTATCAGCGTCTCAGACTACCAGCACTATCAGCATCTCAGACTACCAGCACTATCAGCATCTCAGACTACCAGCACTATCAGCATCTCTGAATATCAAGTTCTATATTTTTGTGAAGTTTTTTTTGGGGGGGGGTACTTTTTACCCCTTTTTCTCCCCAATTTCGTGATATCCAATTGGCAGTTTCAGTCTTGTCCCATCGCTGCAACTCTCGTACGGACTCAGGAGAGGCGAAGGTCGAGAGCCATGCGTCCTCCGAAACACGACCCCGCCAAGCTTCTGGAAACACTGCTCGCTTAACCCGGAAGCCAGCCGCACCAGTGATTCAGAGGAAACGCCGTACAGATGTCGACCGAAGTCAGCTTGCATGCACCCGGCCCGCCACAAGGAGTCGCTAGAGCGCGATGGGACAAGGACATCCCGGCCGGCCAAACCCTCCCCTAACCCAGTCTCTGACTATAAGCATCTCTGACTATCAGCGTCTCTGTCTATCAGCACTATCAGTGATTCTGACCATCAGCATCTCTGACTATCAGCGTCTCTGACTATCAGCGTCTCTGACTATCAGTGTCTCTGACTATCAGCACTATCAGTGTCTCTGACTATCAGTGTCTCTGACTATCAGCGTCTCTGACTATCAGTGTCTCTGACTATCATTGTCTCTGACTATCAGCACTATCAGTGTCTCTGACTATCAGTGTCTCTGACTATCAGTGTCTCTGACCATCAGCGTCTCTGACCATCAGCATCTCTGACTATCAGCGTCTCTGACTATCAGCGTCTCTGACTATCAGTGTCTCTGACTATCATTGTCTCTGACTATCAGCACTATCAGTGTCTGACTATCAGCGTCTCTGACTATCAGTGTCTCTGACTATCAGCACTATCAGTGTCTCTGACTATCAGTGTCTCTGACTATCATTGTCTCTGACTATCAGCACTATCAGTGTCTCTGACTATCAGCGTCTCTGTCTATCAGCACTATCAGTGATTCTGACCATCAGCATCTCTGACTATCAGCGTCTCTGACTATCAGTGTCTCTGACTATCATTGTCTCTGACTATCAGCACTATCAGTGTCTCTGACTATCAGTGTCTCTGACTATCATTGTCTCTGACTATCAGCACTATCAGTGTCTCTGACTATCAGTGTCTCTGACTATCATTGTCTCTGACTATCAGCACTATCAGTGTCTCTGACTATCAGTGTCTCTGACTATCATTGTCTCTGACTATCAGCACTATCAGTGTCTCTGACTATCAGTGTCTCTGACTATCAGCGTCTCTGACTATCAGCACTATCAGTGATTCTGACCATCAGCGTCTCTGACTATCAGCGTCTCTGACCATCATTGTCTCTGACTATCAGCGACTCTGACTATCAGCGTCTCTGACCATCAGCGTCTCTGACCATCAGCGTCTCTGACTATCATTGTCTCTGACTATCAGCACTATCAGTGTCTCTGACTATCAGTGTCTCTGACTATCAGTGTCTCTGACTATCATTGTCTCTGACTATCAGCACTATCAGTGTCTCTGACTATCAGTGTCTCTGACCATCAGCGTCTCTGACCATCAGCATCTCTGACTATCAGCGTCTCTGACTATCAGCGTCTCTGACTATCAGTGTCTCTGACTATCAGTGTCTCTGACTATCAGCACTATCAGTGTCTCTGACTATCAGCGTCTCTGACTATCAGCGTCTCTGACTATCAGTGTCTCTGACTATCATTGTCTCTGACTATCAGCACTATCAGTGTCTCTGACTATCAGTGTCTCTGACTATCAGCACTATCAGTGTCTCTGACTATCAGTGTCTCTGACTATCAGCACTATCAGTGTCTCTGACTATCAGTGTCTCTGACTATCATTGTCTCTGACTATCAGCACTATCAGCGTCTCTGACTATCAGTGTCTCTGACTATCATTGTCTCTGACTATCAGCACTATCAGTGTCTCTGACTATCAGTGTCTCTGACTATCAGTGTCTCTGACTATCAGCACTATCAGTGTCTCTGACTATCAGTGTCTCTGACTATCATTGTCTCTGACTATCAGCACTATCAGCGTCTCTGACTATCAGTGTCTCTGACTATCATTGTCTCTGACTATCAGCACTATCAGTGTCTCTGACTATCAGTGTCTCTGACTATCATTGTCTCTGACTATCAGCACTATCAGTGTCTCTGACTATCAGCGTCTCTGTCTATCAGCACTATCAGTGATTCTGACCATCAGCATCTCTGACTATCAGCGTCTCTGACTATCAGCGTTTTTGACTATCAGTGTCTCTGACTATCATTGTCTCTGACTATCAGCACTATCAGTGTCTCTGACTATCAGTGTCTCTGACTATCAGCACTATCAGTGTCTCTGACTATCAGTGTCTCTGACTATCATTGTCTCTGACTATCAGCACTATCAGTGTCTCTGACTATCAGTGTCTCTGACTATCAGCGTCTCTGTCTATCAGCACTATCAGTGTCTCTGACTATCAGTGTCTCTGACTATCAGCGTCTCTGTCTATCAGCACTATCAGTGATTCTGACCATCAGCGTCTCTGACTATCAGCGTCTCTGACTATCATTGTCTCTGACCATCAGCGTCTCTGACCATCAGCGTCTCTGACCATCATTGTCTCTGACTATCAGCGTCTCTGACTATCAGCGTCTCTGACCATCAGCGTCTCTGACCATCAGCGTCTCTGACCATCAGCGTCTCTGACCATCAGCGTCTCTGACCATCATTGTCTCTGACCATCAGCGTCTCTGACCATCAGCGTCTCTGACCATCAGCGTCTCTGACCATCAGCGTCTCTGACCATCAGCGTCTCTGACTATCAGCGTCTCTGACCATCAGCGTCTCTGACTATCAGCGTCTCTGACTATCAGCGTCTCTGACTATCAGCGTCTCTGACTATCAGCGTCTCTGACTATCAGCGTCTCTGACTATCAGCGTCTCTGACCATCAGCGTCTCTGACCATCAGAGTGTAGAATCTGCCAGGGCATGGAGCCTAATCAACATCTAAGTATTGAAGACATTCTGTACTGTTTACATTAATGATATGCTCTGCCCTAGATCTAGACCCATGTTCACCACCATTAACTAACCCTTTCCCCATTTTGACATACATTAGCTAGGCCTAATTAGGCTATAACGTATTTGACATACAGTATCAGCCTAATTGGCTTTATACAGTGTGTTATAGAAACAAGATGGGCACCACTCTTCACATGATAATCAGGAGACTGTTTTCTACATGAGTGATAACACACTCCTAGAAATAGGAGACTGTTTTCTACATGAGTGATAACACACTCCTAGAAATAGGATACTGTTTTCTACATGAGTGATAACACACTACTAGAAATAGGAGCCTGTTTTCTACACGAGCGATAACACACTCCTAGAAATAGGATACTGTTTTCTACATGAGTGATTACACTAAACAGTATCCTTTTTAACACTGAACACTAAACAGTATCCTTTTTAACACTAAACACTAAACCTATAAAAAACAATCCAGTGATGCACCAGTAGCCAAATTCATCCCACTGTGAACCAATGGGATACACTCCAGATGGTAAGTAAGACAGTAGCTAACACAGTAGCCACACACACACACACACACAGACAGACACACACACACACACACACACACACACACACACACACACACACACACACACACACACACACACACACACACAGACAGACACACACACACACACACAAACACACACTAAGGCTTCATATGAATGAGCGTTACGAGGGAAGAATGAGGATTATTGTTGAGGAGGAGGAGAGGAGGAGGAGAGGAGGAGGAGGAGGAGAGGTGGAGGAGAAGAGGAGGAGAGGTGGAGGAGAGGAGGAGGAGGAGAGGAGGAGGAGAAGAGGAGGAGAAGAGGAGGAGAAGAGGAGGAGAGGTGGAGGAGAAGAGGAGGAGAGGTGGAGGAGAGGAGGAGGAGAGGAGGAGGAGGAGAGGAGGAGGAGAAGAGGAGGAGAAGAGGAGGAGAAGAGGAGGAGAGGTGGAGGAGAAGAGGAGGAGAGGTGGAGGAGAAGAGGAGGAGAGGTGGAGGAGAAGAGGAGGAGAAGAGGAGGAGAGGTGGAGGAGAGGTAGCTAGACAGACAGTTAGGATGGGTAGCTAGACAGACAGTTAGGGTGGGTAGCTAGACAGACAGTTAGGGTGCGGAGCTAGACAGACAGTTAGGGTGGGTAGCTAGACAGACAGTTAGGATGGGTAGCTAGACAGACAGTTAGGGTGGGTAGCTAGACAGACAGTTAGGGTGGGTAGCTAGACAGACAGTTAGGGTGGGTAGCTAGACAGGCAGTTAGGGTGGGTAGCTAGACAGGCAGTTATGTTGGGTAGCTAGACAGGCAGTTATGTTGGGTAGCTAGGTAGACAGTTAGGGTGGGTAGCTAGACAGACAGTTAGGGTGGGTAGCTAGACAGACAGTTAGGATGGGTAGCTAGACAGACAGTTAGGGTGGGTAGCTAGACAGGCAGTTAGGGTGGGTAGCTAGACAGACAGTTAGGGTGGGTAACTAGACAGACAGTTAGGGTGGGTAGCTAGACAGGCAGTTAGGGTGGGTAGCTAGACAGACAGTTATGGTGGGTAGCTAGACAGGCAGTTAGGGTGGGTAGCTAGACAGACAGTTATGGTGGGTAGCTAGACAGACAGTTAGGTTGGGTAGCTAGACAGACAGTTATGGTGGGTAGCTAGACAGGCAGTTAGGGTGGGTAGCTAGACAGGCAGTTAGGGTGGGTAGCTTGGCAGACAGTCAGATGTTTATGAGAGACTGGTCTCTTTTCAAATCCAGCCCATTTTCAAACTGTTAAAACATTTATATATCACTCTATTCTATTGCTGTTCAGCAGTAGAGCGATAGTATTATACCCCAGAGCACAGTCCTAGAATACACCCTTCCTTGTTTTAGTTTCCACTGTCAAACACACTGTGGATCACGGAAAATGATGATTTCTAGGCTATGTGTCCAGGAATAGTCTGATAGAATGTAATTATATGGCAACACATGCGAGAGAGAGAGAGAGAGAGAGAGAGAAGAGAAGAGAGAGAGAGAGAGAGAGAGAGAGAGAGAGAGAGAGAGAGAGAGAGAGAGAGGAGATAGTGAGAGAGTTAGAGAGAGATAGAGAGCGAGAGAGAGAGAGAGAGAGCGAGAGAGAGAGAGAGAGAGAGAGAGAGAGAGAGAGAGAGAGAGAGAGAGAGAGAGAGAGAGAGAGAGCATTAACAGCAGACTCATACATTTCCTCAGTGAAAACACAATGTAACTCCAAGTCAATCACACTTCTGTGAAATCAAACTGTCCACTTAGGAAGCAACACTGATTGACAATACATTTCACATGCTGTTGTGCAAATGGAATAGACAACAGGTGGAAATTATTGGCAATTAGCAAGACACCCCCAATAAAGGACTGGTTTTGCAGTTGGTGACCACAGACCACTTCTCAGTTCCTATGCTTCCTGGCTGATGTTTTGGTCACTTTTGAATGCTGACGGTGCTTTCACTCTAGTGGTAGCATGAGACGGAGTCTACAACCCACACAAGTGGCTCAGGTAGTGCAGCTCATCCAGGATGGCACATCAATGTGAGCTGTGGCAAGAAGGTTTGCTGTGTCTGTCAGCGTAGTGTCCAGAGCATGGAGGCGCTACCAGGAGACAGGCCAGTACATCAGGAGATGTGGAGGAGGCCGTAGGAGGGCAACAACCCAGCAGCAGGACTGCTACCTCCGCCTTTGTGCAAGGAGGAGCAGGATGAGCACTGCCAGAGCCCTGCAAAATCACCTCCAGCAGGCCACAAATGTGCATGTGTCTGCTCAAACGTTCAGAAACAGACTCCATGAGGGTGGTATGAGGGCCCGACGTCCACAGGTGGGGGTTGTGCTTATAGCCCAACACCGTGCAGGACGTTTGGCATTTGCCAGAGAACACCAAGATTGGCAAATTCGCCACTGGCGCCCTGTGATCTTCACAGGTGAAAGCAGGTTCACACTGAGCACATGTGACAGACGTGGCAGAGTCTGGAGACGCCGTGGAGAACGTTCTGCTGCCTGCAACATCCTCCAGCATGACCGGTTTGGCGGTGGGTCAGTCATGGTGTGGGGTGGCATTTCTTTGGGGGGCCGCACAGCCCTCCATGTGCTCGCCAGAGGTAGCCTGACTGCCATTAGGTACCGAGATAAGATCCTCAGACCCCTTGTGAGACCATATGCTGGTGCGGTTGGCCCTGGGTTCCTCCTAATGCAAGACAATGCTAGAACTCATGTGGCTGGAGTGTGTCAGCAGTTCCTGCAAGAGGAAGGCATTGATGCTATGGACTGGCCCGCCCATTCCCCAGACCTGAATCCAATTGAGCACATCTGGGACATCATGTCTCGCTCCATCCACCAACGCCACGTTGCACCACAGACTGTCCAGGAGTTGGCGGATGCTTTAGTCCAGGTCTGGGAGGAGATCCCTCAGGAGACCATCCGCCACCTCATCAGGAGCATGCCCAGGCGTTGTAGGGAGGTCATACAGGCACGTGGAGGCCACACACACTACTGAGCCTCATTTTGACTTGTTTTAAGGACATTACATTAAAGTTAGATCAGCCTGTAGTGTGGTTTTCCACTTCAATTTTGAGGGTGACTCCAAATCCAGACCTCCATGGGTTGATAAATTTGATTTCCATTGATAATTTTTGTGTGATTTTGTTGTCAGCACATTCAACTATGTAAAGAAAAAAGTATTTAATAAGATTGTTTCATTCATTCAGATCTAGGATGTGTTATTTTAGTGTTCCCCTTATTTTTTTGAGCAGTGTATATATACAGTGGGGGAAAAAAGTATTTAGTCAGCCACCAATTGTGCAAGTTCTCCCACTAAAAAAGATGAGAGAGGCCTGTAATTTTCATCATAGGTACACGTCAACTATGACAGACAAATTGAGAAATTTTTTTTCTCCAGAAAATCACATTGTAGGATTTTTAATGAATTTATTTGCAAATTATGGTGGAAAATAAGTATTTGGTCACCTACAAACAAGCAAGATTTCTGGCTCTCACAGACCTGTAACTTCTTCTTTAAGAGGCTCCTCTGTCCTCCACTCGTTACCTGTATTAATGGCACCTGTTTGAACATCTTATCAGTATAAAATACACCTGTCCACAACCTCAAACAGTCACACTCCAAACTCCACTATGGCCAAGACCAAAGAGCTGTCAAAGGACACCAGAAACAAAATTGTAGACCTGCACCAGGCTGGGAAGACTGAATCTGCAATAGGTAAGCAGCTTGGTTTGAAGAAATCAACTGTGGGAGCAATTATTAGGAAATGGAAGACATACAAGACCACTGATAATCTCCCTCGATCTGGTGCTCCACGCAAGATCTCACCCCGTGGGGTCAAAATGATCAAAAGAGCGGTGAGCAAAAATCCCAGAACCACACGGGGGGACCTAGTGAATGACCTGCAGAGGGACCAAAGTAACAAAGCCTACCATCAGTAACACACTACGCCGCCAGGGACTCAAATCCTGCAGTGCCAGACGTGTCCCCCTGCTTAAGCCAGTACATGTCCAGACCCGTCTGAAGTTTGCTAGAGTACATTTGGATGATCCAGAAGAGTATTTGGAGAATGTCATATGGTCAGATGAAACCAAAATATAACTTTTTGGTAAAAACTCAACTCGTCGTGTTTGGAGGACAAAGAATGCTGAGTTGCATCCAAAGAACACCATACCTACTGTGAAGCATGGGGGTGGAAACATCATGCTTTGGGGCTGTTTTTCTGCAAAGGGACCAGGACATAAAATGTATATAGTATGTATAAGCTGGAAGTAGAAGCCTAAAGTTTTGTTGTCCATTAGTTTACTACAATTTGGAGAAGTTACAGGTCTGTGAGAGCCAGAAATCTTGCTTGTTTGTAGGTGACCAAATACTTATTTTCCACCATAATTTGCAAAGAAAATTCATTAAAAATCCTACAATGTGATTTTCTGGAGAAAAAAAATCTCAATTTGTCTGTCATAGTTGACGTGTACCTATGATGAAAATTACAGGCCTCTCTCATCTTTTTAAGTGGGAGAACATGCACAATTGGTGGCTGACTAAATACTTTTTCCCCCCACTGTACCTCGGCCTAAACATCAGCGCCACAGGTCACTTCCACAAAGCTGTGAACCATCTGAGCGACAAGGCAAAGGAACATAAAATCTGACATACCAATTAGGATCTGGCTAAAAATACTTGAATCAGTTATAGAACCCATTGCCCTTTATGGTTGAGAGGTCTGGGGTCCGCTCACCAACCAATAGTTTATAAAATGGGACAAACACCAAATTGAGACAGAATTTTGCAAAAATATCTTCATTGTACAACGTAAAACACCAAATAATGCATGCAGAGCAGAATTAGGCCGATACCCGCTAATTATCAAAATCCAGAAAAGAGCCGTTAAATTCTATAACCACTTAAAAATAAGCAATTCCCAAACCTTCCATAACAAAGCCATCACCTACAGAGAGATGAACTTGGAGAAGAGTCCCCTAAGTAAGCTGGTCCTGGGGCTCTGTTCACAAACACAAACAGACCCCACAGAGCCCCAGGACAGCAACACAATTAGACCCAACCAAATCATGAGAAAACAAAAAGATAATTACTAGACACATTGGAAATAATTATTTTTTTTTAAAAACTGAGCAAACTAGAACGCTATTTGGCCCTAAACAGAGAGTACACAGTGGCAGAATACCTGACTGACCCAAAATTAAGGAAAGCTTGTTATATTGTGTTGCCGTGGGGCTGGAAACAACAAGAATCTCACAAGATGAAAAAAGGGCTGTGACTTTATACGTCTTCTACAGTTCCATTTCTTTCCATTCCTTGTGATCTAACAAGCCCTGCAATACGCAAGATACTTCTATTCACTGAAGTAGCCAAGCCTGAAAGTAGCCAAGCCTGCATAGTCTTGGAATCATCTAGAGGCTTCTTACAGCCTGTGTTTCCTAGGTTGCGAATTCAAGTTTCACATGTAGCTTTAGACTACCGTGAGACCAATACTAACGATCGCTTTGCTCTACAGCCTTGTGCTTTGGCTACCTGTGTGTGTGTGTGTGTGTGTGTGTGTGTGTGTGTGTGTGTGTGAAAAAAAGGAGACTCTACTCTTCAGAAAATGCTGTTAGGGCTTGGTGATAGGGCTTGTTGATAGGGCTTGGTGATAGGGCTTGGTGATAGGGCTTGGTGATAGGGCTTGGTGATAGGGCTTGGTGATAGAGCTTGGTGTTAGGGCTTGGTGATAGGGCATGGTGTTAGGGCTTGGTGATAGGGCTTGGTGATAGGGAATTGTGTTAGGGCATGGTGATAGGGCTTGGTGATAGGGCTTGGTGATAGGGCATGGTGATAGGGAATTGTGTTAGGGCATGGTGATAGGTATTGGTGATAGGGCTTGGTGTTAGGGCTTGGTGATAGGGCTTGGTGATAGGGCTTGGTAATAGGGCTTGGTGATAGGGCTTGGTGATAGGGCTTGGTGATAGGGCTTGGTGATAGGGCTTGGTGATAGGGCTTGGTAATAGGGCTTGGTGTTAGGGCTTGGTAATAGGGCATGGTGATAGGGCATGGTGATAGGGCATGGTGATACGGCTTGGTGATAGGGCTTGGTAATAGGGCTTGGTGTTAGGGCTTGGTAATAGGGCATGGTGATAGGGCATGGTGATAGGGCATGGTGATACGGCTTGGTGATAGGGCATGGTGTTAGGGCTTGGTGATAGGGCTTGGTGATAGGGCTTGGTGTTAGGGCTTGGTGATAGGGCTTGGTGATAGGGCTTGGTAATAGGGCTTGGTGATAGGGCTTGGTGATAGGGCTTGGTGATAGGGCATGGTGATAGGGCATGGTGATAGGGCATGGTGATACGGCTTGGTGATAGGGCATGGTGATAGGGCTTGGCGATAGGGCTTGGCGTTAGCATTCTTTGGTCCAGCTGTCAGGGTCCATATTCTCAATATACAAAAGGGGCCATGGTTTGGTGTTTGGTACTGGGGACGTTTTAACATGCGTTTGACAGGGCAGAAAGGATCCTGTGAATAAAGGACTACACCCTCAGCCTGGGAGACTCAGAGAGTTATCATGGGACGAGGCAACACAGTGCTGGAATAAGTGCTGGGGTCATGCATTATCATGGGACGAGGCAACACAGTGCTGGAATAAGTGCTGGGGTCATGCATTTCAAAAAGTTGGCATGTTTCACAATCAACCACCGAGCCCAGCTCAGACCAACGTCTAACCAAACTATACTGTACAAGTTAGTCCAAACAAACGAGACTTAAACGACTCCATCGACATGTCGCAACATGTTTAGGTTGAGGTTGTCAAGTGTGGGTTAGGAAAACGGGCAGGATAAGTTAACTTTGATCCACGGAGGCAAAAAGGACAATGTCAGAGTTTAATTCAATAAGAGAAAAGCTGTGAAAATGAAGCTGTTTAAAATAAAGAGAAGGGAAGGCCAGAAAAGTCATGTTGGGAAAGATTAGGTGAAGCGGTAAACGAGGATGATAGCCGTACCGGCTACGTTATCAGTCTCATATTTGGAAAACGTAAATGTATGTTAATGCATATATTAATTACAGTCATTAAGCCTACCATTGTCATTACTGTAGTGGAAACTGTTTGCAGAGTTCACAACCTGCTACATTTGTGAGTAACACGTTTTGGTTTCATTCATAACCATCATTTCCGAGTTTTGTCAATGAATACTCGGCTTGTAACGCACTGACTCAGATGACTGATGATTGGCTAAAATAAATGGTCAATAGGATGATAGTTGGAGCTGTATTGTTAGATTTAGAGTCTACAGGGTCTGTGCAGCAGGCTGAACGTTTGGCATCTCTATTGCATGTGCTTTTACAGTATTTACTAATAATGCATATCTAGAGAGCAGCGGGGAATATGATTGGCCAAACTATCCTTGAGGGAATGGGTCCTCCTCTTTCAGTGAGTAAAGAAAAACACACACAAACACACACACACACACAGCGCGCGCATACACACACACACACAAACACACACACACAAACACACAGCGCACGCATGCACACACACACACACACCAGGGTTTATGTTAGTTGGCAACTGCCGGCTTTTGTAGAAAAATAAAAAAGCAGATAAATAAAAAATCCCATAGCAAAATAATGCTTTTTATTCATTGGAAATACCAGTCGATACCAGTCGATGTAAATACATTTGAACGTCATGCTTATCGGTCTATAGGTGAATTTGCATAATTTATTGTGTATTTTCGTTAGTCATCATGTGTCTTATTTATCCAACACAACAATCACACGCACAGCACACAGAGCTTATTCTGAGCAGGATGTCGGAATAAAACATGGGCTTTAATAAGCCCACAAATTCTAAATGCAAATCAGATGTTAAAAACAGTTTTGTTGCGCGATTAAAAAGAGCTACTATTTTTATTTATCAACTGACGATTGAAGCGCGCGCCTCCCGTTCAACATTCAAGTGCAGGCAACAGGCTATCAGCGCGTCACCCACCACTTCACAATGTGAGCTGGAAGCAGTATGCATTTTAAAAACATACTTAACTGTTTGAAACCTGAATGTTTTATTTAATATTATGAGGCATGTCTTACTTTGCTTCAAAGTAGCCTTTAGGCAAAATCCGATCATGGAAACGTGAAGGCAATTAATTTATACAGACTTCATAGGAGGAGTTTCAAGTTTCGGGAAGCTTACAATTTTTCCTACCATTTCTACCGTTCTGCGTGGCAGTTATGATTTTCATATGCACATTTTGGTAGAACAGTTTAATTTCAATATGAGCGTTTCCATTTCTCAAAATCATTGTCACGTGGTGAATCATAAAAAATCTGAATTAAAATGATAAAAATCCGAAAAGTTAAAAGTCTAACTAATGCGAGATCCCCAGCCTCTCCCATATGGACACGTTGATACACCGTGATCCATTGGCGGCTAAAGAAATGAGCGCATGGAACTCATAGCCTATAGGCCCAATGCAGAAGCCTATCACACCGAGGATTGGTGATTATCGAGGGGGAGATTGTCGGAAAGAATTTTTCAAATGGCTTACTGTGAGGAACTTTAGTTTTAATTTATCATCATTCACAATTGATGTTCAAAAACACTTTCCTACATGTCTGCGCAGCAGGCCAGTTACTTCTATGCATGCTGAGGTGCGCGGGCTCCCTCAATATTATCAGAGAAACCAGACACGTGCTCATTACTCACGTGGAGCATTCCAAACAAAATACTTTTTTTTTTTTTTATTGACAAATCCCGTAAATTATGGTTATGAAATAAACTCAAACTTGTTTCTTACAAGTGTAGCAGGTTGTGAACTTTGCAAACAACGTTTTCACGCCGAGAATGAGAACGCTAAATGACTGTAATTAATACATGCATTAACAGAAATGAATGAAATACCAAATGACGGGTATTAATGGTACACTTACTACTGGTGACGTATGTAATGGGGAATTGATTAAAACAATCAAAGTAAAAAGGGCAAACACTTTACACAATGAAACAATTTACACAATGAAACAATTAAACAATGAATGCGCAAGAATTGGCGGGAGACAGCTGAGGCAGTCTGGAGAGAGACTCGCATCTTTCTTCACAACACACATCCCTCCCCTCTCCTTGTCTCAACATTTTAAATTATACTCAAGACACATTATCTTCACACATACAGTATTTTAGATGCTTTTCACTAACAACCGCAACTCAATAATCAGCTAGGCCTTTAATTGTCGCGCGCCGCCCGAAAATGCGGCCTTCCCAAATAGGCATAATATAATATGCCATTTAGCAGACGCTTTTATCCAAAGCGACTTACAGTCATGCGTGCATAAATTTTTTACGTATGGGTGGTCCCGGGGATCGAACCCACTACCCCTGGCGTTACAAGCGCCGTGCTCTACCAGCCGAGCTACAGAGAACCACGGCATAGGCATACAAGCTTGTGATTTGAAACAATCCACAGCTATTTTTTATATTTTTTTTAAAGAAGCTAATTATCCTTGATTCCTCTGTGGCTAAGTCATGCTTTCTGGTAAAGTATTTTGAATGATTTTATTTATTTCTGTATAGACAGGAGTAATTATATAATTTTGACAAATGTATTTCCATTTACTTTCCTGTTGGACCCAGCACTATGCCATTTCTCTCCTGGTCTATTGGTTTTCATATCAACTTTATTTTGTTGTCAAGAAGCCAAAGGCACAATCCTAGTCATATTAGCAACCCATCCTAGTTGTTGCATCTTTTGTTTCCCCCTCTTTCTAAGTTTCTAACAGAGACTTTCATCTCTGTCACATACTGTGTATTCACACACTGTGTATCGAACCGCTATCAGGTGCGCGGTCTAGAATGGTGTTTTCCTGCTAATTGCATTTTGGCAAATGTTTGAATGACGTTTTATTGGCTGGTTCATTACTACATGAGTTGCATGTTCTGTTAAGATGCATTACCATAATATGAATGTGATTTCTGTCATTCTGAGTACCGTGGGTGGACGCCCTTATGGGTTAAGCAGCCAATGCATATGGGGTCCAGTACATTTCTCAAATGGACGGTAAATATAGATCTTCCCGGTAACAGTCCGGCGCCTCAGGGGCCTCAGTAATGATTGGTTAGGGCTCTCACCTTCACCATGTTCCTGGTATAGTCCGTCTTCACCGGAACCTTCATCTGGAAAACCCGGCCCTCTACAGCAGACGAGTCTGGGAATCCTGACACTCCCCCTGCTCCTACTGCAGACTGCTGGACTGCAGCCGCCACCGGCTCCAAGGCCTCCACTGCTGCCTCCACCACCTGGAAGTCTGAGAGTACGGAGGAGTGCATGGAGGCCTCCAGTTCCCCGGGTCCTTCCACCATCATGTCTCCCAGCACCTCCACCTGTCCCTGGGATTGATCAAGTGGCCAGGCCCCTTGAGCCAGGGTTACAATGAGAGTCAGTAGCAGCAACACGCTAGTCCTGCTTCCAAGAGCTAAACTCCCAGACCTGGCATCCCCGCCGCTCGACACTCTCCTCTCTGTTTATTGAGCATTCTTTGTCTTTTGCTAACTATCTCTCACACAAAGGAGGATGTCCCCTGGAGAGGAAAGCATGCACCCCAACCTCACACCGACAGACACAAAGCTGATCCTACCCAACCCCCACCTCCGCTTTTCTTTTCAATAGTCTCTCTCTCTCTCTCTCTCTCTCTCTCTCTCTCTCTCATCGTCCTGTCCTGTCCTGTCCTGTCCTGTCTTGTCCTGTCCTGTCCTGTCCTGTCTTGTCCTCCTTTCCCCTGTTATTTTGTCAGAGCCTCTTCAGTGGTTCGTAGATGTTAACCGAGCCTGAGACCTGTAGAAAGAGAAGAAACATGAATTCATTAGGACTTTAAATACCAGGAGGAGTCTTAAAACTGCTAGACTGTTCAACTTGAAACACCTTGGAGTTAATTCTCTCTCTCTAACACCTTAAGAGTTAGGATAATTATCTGTAGTCTCCACGAATCTCAATGTCAATAACATTCCAGGCAACAGCTCCCAATCTTCAGTTCACAGGTGTGTAGCTATGGCAACATAAACAGATTAACATTCAAACTGAAAGAAACAACTTTCAACTCAAGGAGGAGAAGAGGGGGAAGGAGAAGGACACAAAAACACATATGTCTCTCTAGCCCAGTTTATACCTGGTTCTAACATGCAGCCTTTGTTGTGATCTTTAAAAAAAAAAATCTGACAATTAGATGATTAAAAGACGCATTGTGATCAGATCTTATAAGTGTAAACAGACAGGATCAGGTCAAGATCAGGAAGAAGGGCGCATGTTAACGGCAGACAAACATGGCTTCTGTCTCTCTCCCCCGCTGTCTCTCTCTCTCTCCCCCTCGCTGTCTCTCTCTCTCTCCCCCCGCTGTCTCTCTCCCCCGCTGTCTCTCTCTATCTCCCTCGCTGTCTCTCTCTCTCTCCCCCGCTGTCTCTCTCCCCCGCTGTCTCTCTCTCTCTCCCCCGCTGTCTTCTCTCTCGCTCTCCCCGTCTCTCTCTCCCCCCCCCGATGTCTCTCTCTCTCTCTCTCTCTCTCTCTCTCCCTCGCTGTCTCTCTCTGTCCCTCGCTGTCTCTCTCTCTCTCCCTCGCTGTCTCTCTCTCTCTCTCCCCCGCTGTCTCTCTCTCTCTCTCCCTCGCTGTTTCTCTCTCTCTCCCTCGCTGTCTCT
>NC_139999.1:4992628-5015554 GCF_964263955.1 Coregonus lavaretus | reverse complement strand
TGTAGGATTTTTTCCTCCAAAGGCTGTATATTTCCAAGGTTTGGAGAAAACCCCCCACAATCTTGCCTCAAGGAGAATGCCAATTTCTGTGAGCGCTGTCTGCTAGCGCTTCCAAAAGCACCTATGACAAAAACATGTGTTAGCCTTCACTTCAGAAAATGTCAAAGTGTGAAGTGGCTTCAGTGGTGCAGCAGCAGAATGACTTTTAATGCAAAAACACACCTGGTTTGTTTGAACTGGGAGAGAGAGAGACCACAACCTGTACAAACCTAGCTAGCAGGAAGTGTGTGTGTGTGTGTGTGTGTGTGTGTGTGTGTGTGTGTGTGTGTGTGTGTGTGTGTGTGTGTGTGAAAGAGAAAACTGTTAACATTTCTGAGCTGCTAAAGAGTCAACCTGGAATGCTAGCTGGTACCCTAACAGAAAACACCCCTCAGTACCACCAGAGATGGGAGACCATAGAAACATGCTATAGAATATGTAGGATACATAGATTAAATATAGACATAGGATAGGTGGTGAACTGGTATGCAATATCTAAACTATTATACTGATATGAGCCTTGTAGCCTAGTACTTTGATCTCTGTGTAGCCTAGTAGGTTGATCTCTGTGTAGCCTAGTAGTTTGATCTCTGTGTAGCCTAGTAGGTTGATCTCTGTGTAGCCTAGTACTTTGATCTCTGTGTAGCCTAGTAGGTTGAACTCTGTGTAGCCTAGTACTTTGATCTCTGTGTAGCCTAGTAGGTTGAACTCTGTGTAGCCTAGTACTTTGATCTATGTGTAGTCTAGAAGGTTGATCTCTGTGTAGTCTAGAAGGTTGATCTCTGTGTAGCCTAGTAGGTTGAACTCTGTGTAGCCTAGTAGGTTGATCTCTGTGTAGCCTAGTAGGTTGAACTCTGTGTAGCCTAGTAGGTTGATCTCTGTGTAGCCTAGTAGGTTGATCTCTGTGTAGCCTAGTAGGTTGAACTCTGTGTAGCCTAGTAGGTTGATCTCTGTGTAGCCTAGTAGGTTGATCTCTGTGTAGCCTAGTAGGTTGATCTCTGTGTAGCCTAGTAGTTTGATCTCTGTGTAGCCTAGTAGTTTGATCTCTGTGTAGCCTAGTAGGTTGATCTCTGTGTAGCCTAGTAGGTTGATCTCTGTGTAGCCTAGTAGGTTGATCTCTGTGTAGCCTAGTAGGTTGATCTCTGTGTAGCCTAGTAGGTTGATCTCTGTGTAGCCTAGTAGGTTGATCTCTGTGTAGCCTAGAAGGTTGATCTCTGTGTAGCCTAGTAGTTTGATCTCTGTGTAGCCTAGTAGGTTGATCTCTGTGTAGCCTAGTACTTTGATCTCTGTGTAGCCTAGTAGGTTGATCTCTGTGTAGCCTAGTAGGTTGATCTCTGTGTAGCCTAGAAGGTTGATCTCTGTGTAGCCTAGAAGGTTGATCTCTGTGTAGCCTAGTAGTTTGATCTCTGTGTAGCCTAGTAGGTTGATCTCTGTGTAGCCTAGTAGGTTGATCTCTGTGTAGCCTAGTAGGTTGATCTCTGTGTAGCCTAGAAGGTTGATCTCTGTGTAGCCTAGTAGTTTGATCTCTGTGTAGCCTAGTAGGTTGATCTCTGTGTAGCCTAGTACTTTGATCTCTGTGTAGCCTAGTAGGTTGATCTCTGTGTAGCCTAGTAGGTTGATCTCTGTGTAGCCTAGAAGGTTGATCTCTGTGTAGCCTAGAAGGTTGATCTCTGTGTAGCCTAGTAGGTTGATCTCTGTGTAGCCTAGTAGGTTGATATCTGTGTAGCCTAGTAGGTTGATATCTGTGTAGCCTAGTACTTTGATCTCTGTGTAGTCTAGTAGATTGATCTCTGTGTAGCCTAGTACTTTGATCTCTGTGTAGCCTAGAAGGTTGATCTCTGTGTAGCCTAGTAGGTTGATCTCTGTGTAGCCTAGTAGGTTGATATCTGTGTAGCCTAGTAGGTTGATCTCTGTGTAGCCTAGTAGGTTGATCTCTGTGTAGCCTAGTACTTTGATCTCTGTGTAGCCTAGTAGATTGATCTCTGTGTAGCCTAGTACTTTGATCTCTGTGTAGCCTAGAAGGTTGATCTCTGTGTAGCCTAGTAGGTTGATCTCTGTGTAGCCTAGTAGGTTGATCTCTGTGTAGCCTAGTACTTTGATCTCTGTGTAGCCTAGAAGGTTGATCTCTGTGTAGCCTAGTAGGTTGATCTCTGTGTAGCCTAGTAGGTTGATCTCTGTGTAGCCTAGTAGTTTGATCTCTGTGTAGCCTAGTAGTTTGATCTCTGTGTAGCCTAGTAGGTTGATCTCTGTGTAGCCTAGTAGGTTGATCTCTGTGTAGCCTAGTAGGTTGATCTCTGTGTAGCCTAGTAGGTTGATCTCTGTTTAGCCTAGAAAGTTGATCTCTGTGTAGCCTAGTAGGTTGATCTCTGTGTAGCCTAGTAGGTTGATCTCTGTGTAGCCTAGTAGGTTGATCTCTGTGTAGTCTAGTAGTTTGATCTCTGTGTAGCCTAGTAGGTTGATCTCTGTGTAGCCTAGTAGGTTGATCTCTGTGTAGCCTAGTAGGTTGATCTCTGTGTAGCCTAGTAGGTTGATATCTGTGTAGCCTAGTAGGTTGATCTCTGTTTAGCCTAGAAAGTTGATCTCTGTGTAGCCTAGTAGGTTGATCTCTGTTTAGCCTAGAAGGTTGATCATTTGAAACAATAATGAATGTTCAATGCCAGACACAAACATTGAGAGAAAACAACCAATTTTAAAACCAAATGTAGCTAGGCTAAGCACCATAGCCTTTAGCTGTATACAGGCTACACAGTCATTCTTCTATTAGGCCTACTGTAACAATGCTTCATGTAAGGCAGGGTTGAAGAGGGAACCTCTCGGTCTGTAGATGTGGCACATCTGGGATGCATTTGGGAAGCAGACATGATGTGTGATGTGTCACTAAAGTGGTCCTCGGCCTCATAATATCTGAGGTGTTGATGTCCTATCGCCACTCATCAAACATGGTCTCTGTCGTTGCACATGGGATGTGCTGCTTCAGCCCCCAGGGTTAGGGTCAGTTCAGCTCTGTTTAGCAGTCAGCCAACCCTGGCATCCAAGTTACACACCCACCCCAGCCCTGGCTATGTCCTCCAGGTTTCAATACCACCACCCAAACACACACACACACACACACACACGCACAACCCAACCCTGGCACTGCCCAACACAGGCTAGTCAAATCAGTAGAAAGACTTGTCACCTGAAGTCACACACCCAAAAACGTTGGTGAGCTGTTGACCCAAGTAGAGGACAAACCATGAGGAAGGCAGGCCTATAACCTAGTGTTGTAAGTTGCAACTTTCTTTTCGGGTAAATGGTTGTGAGTCGGCTATAAAGGGCTAGTCTCTTTCTAGGATTGAAAAATTAGACCAATAGACCACCTTCCTGCCGGTGAAAAAAATCAATCTAGACATTTCATTCCTGTGAACGTCACTCCTGTCTCTCCAACGTAAGCAAGACAGGCCTTAACCTAACGCTGCGTGGTGCCTTTCGGTGAGTCATCGCAGGCGGCATTGTGACTATTGATGTTCTGATTGAAGGAATGCGTGTTGTCATCTGTGTTCAGTGAGGAGGGCTTCACAGTAAAACACAGGGTCCATTCTGTCTGACCATCACTAACCTAACATAGCAGGCGTTAAAATAAACAACCCCACCTGAGGTTTCTTTCTTTCTGGTCCTGACGAGACAGAATAAACTGTCGGGGTTGAGATTCTCTTCTGCACTGTTCAACCAACCCAGTTAATGTTGGAGGAGGAGGTAAGATGGGAGTGTCACCTTGTTAACGTCCAAAAGCTGAAGTTGATTCACAGACTCTCTTTCCATTTCCCTTGAAGACCGGATCATCACTAGCTCTTTTAACTGACATGCTGGGTGTCTCTCTGTGTCTGTGGTATGTCGGGAAGAATCCCTTTACTTAGGCTGTGCGAGTGTGTTTGAACTAGTAGCGGTCTGTGTGTGATTGTGTGTTTGTGCATGCCTGTTCACGCATGCATCGCATAGCGTATGTGTATGACACTGAATGAGTGAGTAAAGTAAAGCTCTCAAACCAGGAACAATGTCCTCTATTTAAGTGTAAAGACACTGGTCAGTGTGAAAACAGAGCCGCGCCGTTTAACTGTGAGAAGTAGCATAGCCATGTTCTCTCTTGTCCCTCTCTATTGACAGAGGCGACGTCCCAAATGGCACCCTATTCACTATATAGAGCCATTTGGGTTACACCCAGAGGCTCATGTCTTCTATACCACTAGCCAGGCGGAAGATTTCATTGTTTGCACCCAATCGAAACAGAGAATAAGCCTGGCCGGTTAGCTCATTTAACCTTAAATGTATATACGTTCTCAAAAATTTAGCTTGCAATAAAGGGCTATACTGCTCTACCTACCAAGGGTCCTTGTTAATCTAATATAACTGTATTGTCCATCCAGGATAGGGCTACACGATATGGGCAAGACAGCTAATTGCATTAAAAATAAAAAATAAAAATATTGCTATTTGACTTGTGATACAGATGAAAACATTTGGGTGAACTGTTGGAATCATAGAAATGTAATGATCTATATTAGGCCTTTTCACACCCAGTCTATCTTATTCCCAGGCTAATAATAATAATATAATAATAAGCCATTTAGCAGACGCTTTTATCCAAAGCGACTTACAGTCATGTGCGCATATTTATTTTTTTACATATGGGTGGTCACGGGGATCGAACCCACTACCCTGGTGTTACAAGCGCCATGCTCTACCAATTGAGCTGGGCCCTGGGCTATCTTAGATTGTGTTCACACGAGCATTTGTTAACCCTGGGCTAAGCTTTAACCCTGGGCTAAGCTTTAACCCTGGGCTAAGGATTCACGCTTGTATTCCAAAGCTCTAGAATATAAGACAAACCCAACATGCAGCCGACATTCTAATTGAGTGTTTGCTGCCGTTCCAGCTGTTCAGCTTGTAGCTTTAGTTAGCTAAGTGAGAAGATGTGTTGTTGTTGTTGTTGTTGTTTTTTTAGGGGGTAGATCAGCTTTAATATTGCAGATAGATTGTAACTTCCATCAATGTAATTGTCTGCAAAGTGAGAAGATGTTAGCCAGCCTGCATAGCAACCGTTTTTGTTAGTCATAGCAACCAATGTTTTTGCACAAATTAAAGTATTTTGGTTTCTGTGCTCAGATGGAAGGGATTATATCGTATGAATTGACTTATCAAAACGCATTACAGGCATCACCAGCATATGTCAATTCAGTGAAAGTGCTGCTTTTGTGATTGGACAGTGAGCATTCTAGGTGTTGTTCTTGACCCCATTTCACACTGGCTATTTTGGCACCGTGTTTTTGGTGCTAACCTCTAAAAGTCGGTGCTAACCCTGCTCCGGAGCATGGCCAGCTAGCTCTGGGCTAAGGTCGGTGCTAGCCCACTTTAGAATGTGCAAGTGTGAATGTGCCTACTAAGAAGCAAAGTTGAAAGCAGCATTGTTCTTGTTTGGACCAATCGGTTGACTGCATGACCTAACAGAACAGCACGCAAACTAACAGAGAGGAGGAGGAGCTGAGCTGCTTGAGTGACAGGGGGCGGGGCTTGGTGTGTGTGGGAAGCAACCGCAAGTTTAAAAAAAAAGAGTAAACTATAAAGAAACGGCGTTACACGCAGCTGAGTGGCGTTTCAAATATTGCATGCGATAAGGATCTCTTGCGATATGGATATTGCCCATGTCAATATTGCGACTTCGGTGTGAATTAGATCAACTGTGCAGCCATACTTTTTCTTTGGCATCACAGTACAAGAATGAAAGTGTTGTGGTCAGATGAGACCAAAATGGAGCTCTTTGGCATCAACTCAACTCGCCATGTTTGGAGGAGGAGGAATGCTGCCTATGACCCCAAGAACACCATCCCCACCGTTAAACATGGAGGTGGAAACATTATTCTTTGGGGGTGTTTTTCTGTTAAGGGGACAGGACAACTTCACCGCCACAAAGGGCCGATGGACGGGGCCATGTACCGTCAAATCTTGGGTGAGAACCTCCTTCCGTCAGCCAGGGCATTGAAAATGGGTCGTGGATCGGTATTCCAGCATGACAATGACCCAAAACACACGGCCAAGGCAACAAAGGAGTGGCTCAAGAAGAAGCACATTAAGGTCCTGGAGTGGCCTAGTCAGTCTCCAGACCTTAATCCCATAGAAAATCTGTGGAGGGAGCTGAAGGTTCGAGTTGCCAAACGTCAGCCTCGAAACCTTAATGACTTGGAGAAGATCTGCAAAGAGGAGTGGGACAAAATCCCTCCTGAGATGTGTGCAAACCTGGTGGCCAACTACAAGAAACGTCTGACCTCTGTGATTGCCAACAAGGGTTTTGCCACCAAGTACTAAGTCATGTTTTGCAGAGGGGTCAGATACTTATTTCCCTCATTAAAATGCAAATCAATTTATAACATTTTTGACATGCGTTTTTCTGGATTTTGTTGTTGTTATTCTGTCTCTCACTGTTCAAATAAACCTACCATTAAAATTATAGACTGATCATTTCTTTGTCAGTGGGCAAACGTACAAAATCAGCAGGGGATCAAATACTTTTTTCCCTCACTGTATGCACTACTTTTGACCAAGGTCCATAGGGAAACAGTGCACTACTTTTGACCAAGGTCCATAGGGAAACAGTGCACTACTTTTGACCAAGGTCCATAGGGAAACAGTGCACTACTTTTGACCAAGGTCCATAGGGAAACAGTGCACTACTTTTGACCAAGGTCCATAGGGAAACAGTGCACTACTTTTGACCAAGGTCCATAGGGAAACAGTGCACTACTTTTGACCAAGGTCCATAGGGAAACAGTGCACTACTTTTGACCAAGGTCCATAGGGAAACAGTGCACTACTTTTGACCAAGGTCCATAGGGAAACAGTGCACTACTTTTGACCAAGGTCCATAGGGAAACAGTGCACTACTTTTGACCAAGGTCCATAGGGAAACAGTGCACTACTTTTGACCAAGGTCCATAGGGAAACAGTGCACTACTTTTGACCAAGGTCCATAGGGAAACAGTGCACTACTTTTGACCAAGGTCCATAGGGAAACAGTGCACTACTTTTGACCAAGGTCCATAGGGAAACAGTGCACTACTTTTGACCAAGGTCCATAGGGAAACAGTGCACTACTTTTGACCAAGGTCCATAGGGAAACAGTGCACTACTTTTGACCAAGGTCCATAGGGAAACAGTGCACTACTTTTGACCAAGGTCCATAGGGAAACAGTGCACTACTTTTGACCAAGGTCCATAGGGAAACAGTGCACTACTTTTGACCAAGGTCCATAGGGAAACAGTGCACTACTTTTGACCAAGGTCCATAGGGAAACAGTGCACTACTTTTGACCAAGGTCCATAGGGAAACAGTGCACTACTTTTGACCAAGGTCCATAGGGAAACAGTGCACTACTTTTGACCAAGGTCCATAGGGAAACAGTGCACTACTTTTGACCAAGGTCCATAGGGAAACAGTGCACTACTTTTGACCAAGGTCCATAGGGAAACAGTGCACTACTTTTGACCAAGGTCCATAGGGAAACAGTGCACTACTTTTGACCAAGGTCCATAGGGAAACAGTGCACTACTTTTGACCAAGGTCCATAGGGAAACAGTGCACTACTTTTGACCAAGGTCCATAGGGAAACAGTGCACTACTTTTGACCAAGGTCCATAGGGAAACAGTGCACTACTTTTGACCAAGGTCCATAGGGAAACAGTGCACTACTTTTGACCAAGGTCCATAGGGAAACAGTGCACTACTTTTGACCAAGGTCCATAGGGAAACAGTGCACTACTTTTGACCAAGGTCCATAGGGAAACAGTGCACTACTTTTGACCAAGGTCCATAGGGAAACAGTGCACTACTTTTGACCAAGGTCCATAGGGAAACAGTGCACTACTTTTGACCAAGGTCCATAGGGAAACAGTGCACTACTTTTGACCAAGGTCCATAGGGAAACAGTGCACTACTTTTGACCAAGGTCCATAGAGAAACAGTGCACTACTTTTGACCAAGGTCCATAGGGAAACAGTGCACTACTTTTGACCAGGGTCCATAGGGAAACAGTGCACTACTTTTGACCAAGGTCCATAGGGAAACAGTGCACTACTTTTGACCAAGGTCCATAGGGAAACAGTGCACTACTTTTGACCAAGGTCCATAGGGAAACAGTGCACTACTTTTGACCAAGGTCCATAGGGAAACAGTGCACTACTTTTGACCAAGGTCCATAGGGAAACAGTGCACTACTTTTGACCAAGGTCCATAGGGAAACAGTGCACTACTTTTGACCAAGGTCCATAGGGAAACAGTGCACTACTTTTGACCAAGGTCCATAGAGAAACAGTGCACTACTTTTGACCAAGGTCCATAGAGAAACAGTGCACTACTTTTGACCAGGGTCCATAGAGAAACAGTGCACTACTTTTGACCAGGGTCCATAGAGAAACAGTGCACTACTTTTGACCAGGGTCCATAGAGAAACAGTGCACTACTTTTGACCAGGGTCCATAGAGAAACAGTGCACTACTTTTGACCAGGGTCCATAGAGAAACAGTGCACTACTTTTGACCAGGGTCCATAGAGAAACAGTGCACTACTTTTGACCAGGGTCCATAGAGAAACAGTGCACTACTTTTGACCAGGGTCCATAGAGAAACAGTGCACTACTTTTGACCAGGGTCCATAGGGAAACAGTGCACTACTTTTGACCAGGGTCCATAGAGAAACAGTGCACTACTTTTGACCAAGGTCCATAGAGAAACAGTGCACTACTTTTGACCAAGGTCCATAGGGAAACAGTGCACTACTTTTGACCAAGGTCCATAGGGAAACAGTGCACTACTTTTGACCAAGGTCCATAGGGAAACAGTGCACTACTTTTGACCAAGGTCCATAGGGAAACAGTGCACTACTTTTGACCAAGGTCCATAGGGAAACAGTGCACTACTTTTGACCAAGGTCCATAGGGAAACAGTGCACTACTTTTGACCAAGGTCCATAGAGAAACAGTGCACTACTTTTGACCAAGGTCCATAGGGAAACAGTGCACTACTTTTGACCAAGGTCCATAGAGAAACAGTGCACTACTTTTGACCAAGGTCCATAGAGAAACAGTGCACTACTTTTGACCAAGGTCCATAGGGAAACAGTGCACTACTTTTGACCAAGGTCCATAGGGAAACAGTGCACTACTTTTGACCAAGGTCCATAGGGAAACAGTGCACTACTTTTGACCAAGGTCCATAGGGAAACAGTGCACTACTTTTGACCAAGGTCCATAGGGAAACAGTGCACTACTTTTGACCAAGGTCCATAGGGAAACAGTGCACTACTTTTGACCAAGGTCCATAGGGAAACAGTGCACTACTTTTGACCAGGGTCCATAGAGAAACAGTGCACTATATAGGGAATAGTGTGCCATTTGGGATGTAACCCCTACATGTCAGTCACCCTTTCATGTTGAACACACTAGGAAACTAACTCCATCACCCTGGAAACATCTGACCTGGTCTAGGCCTACCTGGTCTGGGCCTACCTGGTCTGGGCCTACCTGGTCTGGGCCTACCTGGTCTAGGCCTACCTGGTCTGGGCCTACCTGGTCTGGGCCTACCTGGTCTGGGCCTACCTGGTCTGGGCCTACCTGGTCTGGGCCTACCTGGTCTGGGCCTACCTGGTCTGGGCCTACCTGGTCTGGGCCTACCTGGTCTGGGCCTACCTGGTCTGGGCCTACCTGGTCTAGGCCTACCTGGTCTAGGCCTACCTGGTCTTGGCCTACCTGGTCTAGGCCTACCTGGTCTGGGCCTACCTGGTCTGGGCCTACCTGGTCTGGGCCTACCTGGTCTAGGCCTACCTGGTCTGGGCCTACCTGGTCTGGGCCTACCTGGTCTGGGCCTACCTGGTCTGGGCCTGCCTGGTCTAGGCCTACCTGGTCTGGGCCTACCTGGTCTAGGCCTACCTGGTCTGGGCCTACCTGGTCTGGGCCTACCTGGTCTGGGCCTACCTGGTCTAGGCCTACCTGGTCTGGGCCTGCCTGGTCTAGGCCTACCTGGTCTGGGCCTACCTGGTCTAGGCCTACCTGGTCTGGGCCTACCTGGTCTGGGCCTACCTGGTCTGGGCCTACCTGGTCTAGGCCTACCTGGTCTGGGCCTACCTGGTCTGGGCCTACCTGGTCTGGGCCTACCTGGTCTGGGCCTACCTGGTCTGGGCCTACCTGGTCTGGGCCTACATTATTACAAGTCTTTAATCTATGCAAAAGGCTACCAGATATAGAGGGTTTTAGATAGAGGGTTTTAGATAGAGGGTTTTAGAGAGAGGGTTTTAGAGAGAGGGTTTTAGATAGAGGGTTTTAGATAGAGGGTTTTAGAGAGAGGGTTTTAGATAGAGGGTTTTAGAGAGAGGGTTTTAGAGAGAGGGTTTTAGAGAGAGGGTTTTAGAGAGAGGGTTTTAGAGAGAGGGTTTTAGATAGAGGGTTTTAGATAGAGGGTTTTAGAGAGAGGGTTTTAGAGAGAGGGTTTTAGAGAGAGGGTTTTAGAGAGAGGGTTTTAGAGAGAGGGTTTTAGATAGAGGGTTTTAGAGAGAGGGTTTTAGATAGAGGGTTTTAGAGAGAGGGTTTTAGATAGAGGGTTTTAGATAGAGGGTTTTAGATAAAGGGTTTTAGATAGAGGGTTTTAGAGAGAGGGTTTTAGATAGAGGGTTTTAGATAGAGGGTTTTATCAGTTTGGTGTGCTGGTGCATTTAGAACTATTCTAGGTCTATGTAAACAACTCAATGCCAATGGATAGGCCTAGATACCCCACCTGATACCCCTCCTGATACCCCTCCTGATATACCTCCTGATACCCCTCCTGATACCCCTCCTGATATCCCTCCTGATATCCCTCCTGATACCCCTCCTGATACCCCTCCTGATACCCCTCCTGATACCCCTCCTGATATCCCTCCTGATATCCCTCCTGATACCCCTCCTGATACCCCTCCTGATACCCCTCCTGATATCCCTCCTGATACCCCTCCTGATACCCCTCCTGATACCCCTCCTGATACCCCTCCTGATATCCCTCCTGATACCACCTGATACCCCTCCTGATACCCCTCCTGATACCCCTCCTGATACCCCTCCTCATCTCACCTAGTTCACCACACACACACTCCTCCACTTCAACAAAAACGACCATTCACAGAAATCAAAGAGCACCTCTATCCATTGACTGTGCAGTGCTGGAGAATTACGCATCTCACTACACTACTCCTGTTGAGCTTGTCACTGTTGACATAGGCTCAGGCTAAGAGCTGCTCTCAGTTAAGAATATTAGTGATGGTGGATTATCTTTAGAGAGAATTATGAGATCAGATAATATAGGACAACATGATTATAATGACAAAAAAAAAAACACTATCAATCAGGACGTTACACACAGACACAACAACAGAGGACAACAACACAGATCCAGCACATTTCTCCTTTAACAACTAGCCTAGCTAGCTAGCTAGCTTCTCAGAGATACAGCATGGAAGTTCAGTTGCTAGGCTAATTGTTTAAATCAAATGTTGGATTGAATGTTGGCTGCATGATTCAATAGACCTTTCAGAGTTTTGTAAGCCAACAAGCTAGCGTTTGTTCTTCTATAAAGATGCAGGATGAATCATAAACACCAGAGAAATCCAGAACAATTGCAGATGTCTGAAAACGCTTCATCCACATGTTTGTTAAGTGGGAGAGAAAGAAAGACTTCTGTCAGATTGATCAACTATGGTTGAGTAGGCCCCATCCTACTTCTAATGCTACAATGAACACACTGTTTGGAAGACCAGAGCAAACGCAAACGATTGCTGTTTCAGCCAATATCGGACCCACCTTGGTGCTCAGTCTGCCTATAAAAGTACCCTCTCCAAGAACATTTTGAAAGGTATTGAATAACCGAAGTTAAAGTATTTAAAAACTGTTTTGGAGGAATATTGATTAGCAGAGACAGACAAACATCAATAAAATGGCCTGGCCATAAACGTTTTAGCCTACAGTACAAAGCAAACAACAACATCTTTATGTCAGGCCTTGACAAACAAACCAGTAGGGACAATATCAGCGTCACAATATTTTTCCATGGCTAAAATCAAAACACGAAGCAGACCAAACTCTTTGGTCCATTAAAAACCTGCTGTACGTAAAATATTGTGTGCTATGGCTTGGAAAATAAATACATGTGACTCTGGATGACAACATCATAATGTCTGTTTCCAACATTAGGGCTGTTTTTCTAGTGATGGGGGGAAGAATGTATACAGTTACATATCGGGATATTATTTTTGACTACATATTGTATCGTATCGTTTTCACAATCTCGCAATATTATTTTTTGCGCTAGTTGGCTCTACCTGCACCAGAATTCCAGTATTCTTCCTTCATAGCTTGTTCTCCATCTTCTTTTTAAATAGGGAGCCAATTTGTTTTCAGTACTTTTCTTTCCATGACTGATCAAAACGTATGGCTCTCTCCTGTCCCTCTGCAGCAGACATATGGTGAGCAATATGTTTGGAACATCGAATCGCAATAAAATCACAGTATCGAATCGCAATACATATAGAATCGTGAGAGAATCGCAATAGAAATCGTAAATCGCCGCCTAAGATATCGATAATATCGTGAGGTCCCTGGAAATTCCCAGCCCTACTGTTTCCCTAAAGAAGTCACATCCGCTTCCTGTTTTGTTTCCTTGCTACGATACTAACGAGCATCGCGATACTGGTATCGTCCCGGCCCTACAAACAAGTCTTGTCTGTGCACCATTTTAGAACCACCACGGTTTCAATATCTCAACAGAAGAGACCTCCAAGGCAGTTGAACCCAGCACATTGTTTTCTTCTAAAACGTAGCCTAACCATCTGTACATAACTAGCCTCTTACCTACAGAAATCCAGGTTGAATCCTCCTTTTAGATCAAAACGTGTCTCAGGGAGAGGTAGGATATCAACAAAAAAAAACATTTCCAATTCACACATACGTATTAATACACACTTGTAAATGTGTGAAATAGGACAAATATAAGCACCCAGTATTATGTTATTATACAGTGAGGGGAAAAAGTATTTGATCCCCTGCTGATTTTGAACGTTTGCCCATTGACAAAGAAATGATCAGTCTATAATTTTAATGGTAGGTTTATAAAAATCCAGAAAAACACATGTCAAAAATGTTCTAAATTGATTTGCATTTTAATGAGGGAAAAAAGTATTTGATCCCCTCTCCAATCAGAAAGATTTCTGGCTCCCAGGTGTCTTTTATACAGGTAACGAGCTGAGAATAGGAGCACACTCTTAAAGGGAGTGCTCCTAATCTCAGCTTGTTACCTGTATAAAAGACACCTGTCCACAGAAGCAATCAATCAGTTAGATTCCAAACTCTCCACCATGGCCAAGACCAAAGAGCTCTCCAAGGATGTCAGGGACAAGATTGTAGACCTACACAAGGCTGGAATGGGCTACAAGACCATCGCCAAGCAGCTTGGTGAGAAGGTGACAACAGTTGGTGCGATTATTCGGAATTTGGAAGAAACACAAAATAACTGTCAATCTCCCTCGGCCTGGGGCTCCATGCAAGATCTCACCTCGTGGAGTTGCAATGATCATGAGAACAGTGAGGAATCAGCCCAGAACTACACGGGAAGATCTTGTCAATGATCTCAAGGCAGTTGGGACCATAGTCACCAAGAAAACAATTGGTAACACACTACGCCGTGAAGGACTGAAATCCTGCAGCGCCCACAAGGTCCCCCTGCTCAAGAAAGCACATATACATGCCAGTCTGAAGTTTTCCAATGAACATCTGAATGATTCAGAGGAGAACTGGGTGTTGTGGTCAGATGAGACCAAAATGGAGCTCTTTGGCATCAACTCAACTCGCCGTGTTTGGAGGAGGAGGAATGTAGCCTATGACCCCAAGAACACCATCCCCACGTCAAACATGGAGGTGGAAACATTATGCTTTGGGGGTGTTTTTCTGCTAAGGGGTCATGACAACTTCACCGCATCAAAGGGACGATGGACGGGGCCATGTACCGTCAAATCTTGGGTGAGAACCTCCTTCCCTCAGCCAGGGCATTGAAAATGAGTTGTGGATGGGTATTCCAGCATGACAATGACCCAAAACACACGGCCAAGGCAACAAAGGAGTGGCTCAAGAATTAGCACATTAAGGTCCTGGAGTGGCCTAGCCAGTCTCCAGACCTTAATCCCATAGAAAATCTGTGGAGGGAGCTGAAGTTTCGAGTTGCCAAACGTCAGCCTCGAAACCTTAATGACTTGGAGAAGATCTGCAAAGAGGAGTGGGACAAAATCCCTCCTGAGATGTGTGCAAACCTGGTGGCCAACTACAAGAAACGTCTGACCACAGTGATTGCCAACAAGGGTATTGCCACCAAGTTCTAAGTCATGTTTTGCAGAGGGGGTCAAATACTTATTTCCCTCATTAACATGCAAATCAATTTATAACATTTTTGACATGCGTTTTTCTGGATTTTTTTGTTGATATTCTGTCCCTCACTGTTCAAATAAACCTACCATTAAAATTATAGACTGATCATTTCTTTGTCAGTGGGCAAACGTACAAAATCAGCAGGGGATCAAATACTTTTTTCCCCTCACTGTATAAAGCATTCTTCAGCTTATGGGTCGGAAAACCCTTTGTAGTTCCAGGCAGATCCTTCCCCCCCAACAAAATAACCCTCAAGGAACCCTTTTTAGTTCTAAGAACGAAGCTACAGTACCTTTGAACTTTTTACGAAAGTTGTAGAACTTTATTTTCTTAGAGCGTAGCTACATTTGTTGATATTGCTTCACTTTCCTACAGAAACATTTGAATCCCCTTCTTTTCCAGTGGCTTCATTGTGTTCTATTGCTTCACAGCAGGGACGTGCACGTCTCGCTCCCAAACCTTCCTCATACCCTTTAAGACAACCCACCGCAGGTTATTTACAGGCAACAGAGCAGGAACGTGTAGGTTAGGCTCCAGACGGCTGCTCCAGACGACTGCTGCAGCTTTAGTGTCAGCTATTACACACCGCTGTGTGTGCTGCAGCAGACAGAGGCTGTGTTTTCAAATAGCACCCTATATCTAATATAGTGCACTACTTTTGACTGGGGCCCTGGTCAAAAGCAGTTCACTATATAGGGAATAGAGTGTCATTTGGGATGCAGGGAGAAAGTGGTGCTTCCTGGGAGATAAACAGGAAGACTGCTGCTACTGCTCACAGGGAGATAAACAGGAAGACTGCTGCTACTGCTCACAGGGAGATAAACAGGAAGACTGCTGCTACTGCTCACAGGGAGATAAACAGGAAGACTGCTGCTACTGCTCACAGGGAGATAAACAGGAAGACTGCTGCTACTGCTCACAGGGAGATAAACAGGAAGACTGCTGCTACTGCTCACAGGGAGATAAACAGGAAGACTGCTGCTACTGCTCACAGGGAGATAAACAGGAAGACTGCTGCTACTGCTCACAGGGAGATAAACAGGAAGACTGCTGCTACTGCTCACAGGGAGATAAACAGGAAGACTGCTGCTACTGCTCACAGGGAGATAAACAGGAAGACTGCTGCTACTGCTCACAGGGAGATAAACAGGAAGACTGCTGCTACTGCTCACAGGGAGATAAACAGGAAGACTGCTGCTACTGCTCACAGGGAGATAAACAGGAAGACTGCTGCTACTGCTCACAGGGAGATAAACAGGAAGACTGCTGCTACTGCTCACAGGGAGATAAACAGGAAGACTGCTGCTACTGCTCACAGGGAGATAAACAGGAAGACTGCTGCTACTGCTCACAGGGAGATAAACAGGAAGACTGCTGCTACTGCTCACAGGGAGATAAACAGGAAGACTGCTGCTACTGCTCACAGGGAGATAAACAGGAAGACTGCTGCTACTGCTCACAGGGAGATAAACAGGAAGACTGCTGCTACTGCTCACAGGGAGATAAACAGGAAGACTGCTGCTACTGCTCACAGGGAGATAAACAGGAAGACTGCTGCTACTGCTCACAGGGAGATAAACAGGAAGACTGCTGCTACTGCTCACAGGGAGATAAACAGGAAGACTGCTGCTACTGCTCACAGGGAGATAAACAGGAAGACTGCTGCTACTGCTCACAGGGAGATAAACAGGAAGACTGCTGCTACTGCTCACAGGGAGATAAACAGGAAGACTGCTGCTACTGCTCACAGGGAGATAAACAGGAAGACTGCTGCTACTGCTCACAGGGAGATAAACAGGAAGACTGCTGCTACTGCTCACAGGGAGATAAACAGGAAGACTGCTGCTACTGCTCACAGGGAGATAAACAGGAAGACTGCTGCTACTGCTCACAGGGAGATAAACAGGAAGACTGCTGCTACTGCTCACAGGGAGATAAACAGGAAGACTGCTGCTACTGCTCACAGGGAGATAAACAGGAAGACTGTTACCGCAAATAGAACAATGAGACAGATATTTCACAGTATGTATAAATGTGACGCATCCGCTTGGCAGGTCCACTCACTCCCAAATATGGTAGTGAGAGGAAGCCAAGTGTCCGGCAGTGGGAGAAGATGGAACAAGATGGATTTTGGCCGATACTTTGCAAATGTTCTTATCAATGAAACAATTGATCTCAATACAGTTTTCTGTTCCCAAAACTACAATCTGTTACGAACAGAGTGGACTATGTTTTGTAGACTTTACCCTTTGCTAAAGTTTTTAATTGTTTAGAAGGAGTGCAAAGGTGAATTGAGTTATTGCACACATGGACTTCACAGAGTAGATATGGGTCATGGAGAGGTGGTACTACTATATTACTACATGATGTATTAGAGTCATGGAGAGGTGGTACTACTATATTACTACATGATGTATTAGGGTCATGGAGAGGTGGTACTACTATATTACTACATGATGTATTAGGGTCATGGAGAGGTGGTACTACTATATTACTACATGATGTATTAGGGTCATGGAGAGGTGGTACTACTATATTACTACATGATGTATTAGGGTCATGGAGAGGTGGTACTACTATATTACTACATGATGTATTAGGGTCATGGAGAGGTGGTACTACTATATTACTACATGATGTATTAGGGTCATGGAGAGGTGGTACTACTATATTACTACATGATGTATTAGGGTCATGGAGAGGTGGTACTACTATATTACTACATGATGTATTAGAGTCATGGAGAGGTGGTACTACTATATTACTACATGATGTATTAGGGTCATGGAGAGGTGGTACTACTATATTACTACATGATGTATTAGAGTCATGGAGAGGTGGTACTACTATATTACTACATGATGTATTAGGGTCATGGAGAGGTGGTACTACTATATTACTACATGATGTATTAGGGTCATGGAGAGGTGGTACTACTATATTACTACATGATGTATTAGAGTCATGGAGAGGTGGTACTACTATATTACTACATGATGTATTAGGGTCATGGAGAGGTGGTACTACTATATTACTACATTATGTATTAGGGTCATGGAGAGGTGGTACTACTATATTACTACATGATGTATTAGGGTCATGGAGAGGTGGTACTACTATATTACTACATGATGTATTAGGGTCATGGAGAGGTGGTACTACTATATTACTACATGATGTATTAGAGTCATGGAGAGGTGGTACTACTATATTACTACATGATGTATTAGGGTCATGGAGAGGTGGTACTACTATATTACTACATGATGTATTAGGGTCATGGAGAGGTGGTACTACTATATTACTACATGATGTATTAGGGTCATGGAGAGGTGGTACTACTATATTACTACATGATGTATTAGGGTCATGGAGAGGTGGTACTACTATATTACTACATGATGTATTAGAGTCATGGAGAGGTGGTACTACTATATTACTACATGATGTATTAGGGTCATGGAGAGGTGGTACTACTGTATTACTACATGATGTATTAGGGTCATGGAGAGGTGGTACTACTATATTACTACATTATGTATTAGGGTCATGGAGAGGTGGTACTACTATATTACTACATGATGTATTAGAGTCATGGAGAGGTGGTACTACTATATTACTACATGATGTATTAGAGTCATGGAGAGGTGGTACTACTATATTACTACATGATGTATTAGGGTCATGGAGAGGTGGTACTACTATATTACTACATGATGTATTAGGGTCATGGAGAGGTGGTACTACTATATTACTACATGATGTATTAGGGTCATGGAGAGGTGGTACTACTATATTACTACATGATGTATTAGGGTCATGGAGAGGTGGTACTACTATATTACTACATGATGTATTAGGGTCATGGAGAGGTGGTACTACTATATTACTACATGATGTATTAGGGTCATGGAGAGGTGGTACTACTATATTACTACATGATGTATTAGAGTCATGGAGAGGTGGTACTACTATATTACTACATGATGTATTAGGGTCATGGAGAGGTGGTACTACTATATTACTACATGATGTATTAGGGTCATGGAGAGGTGGTACTACTATATTACTACATGATGTATTAGGGTCATGGAGAGGTGGTACTACTATATTACTACATGATGTATTAGGGTCATGGAGAGGTGGTACTACTATATTACTACATGATGTATTAGGGTCATGGAGAGGTGGTACTACTGTATTACTACATGATGTATTAGAGTCATGGAGAGGTGGTACTACTATATTACTACATGATGTATTAGGGTCATGGAGAGGTGGTACTACTATATTACTACATGATGTATTAGAGTCATGGAGAGGTGGTACTACTATATTACTACATGATGTATTAGGGTCATGGAGAGGTGGTACTACTATATTACTACATGATGTATTAGGGTCATGGGGAGGTGGTACTACTATATTACTACATTATGTATTAGGGTCATGGAGAGGTGGTACTACTATATTACTACATGATGTATTAGGGTCATGGAGAGGTGGTACTACTATATTACTACATGATGTATTAGGGTCATGGAGAGGTGGTACTACTATATTACTACATGATGTATTAGAGTCATGGAGAGGTGGTACTACTATATTACTACATGATGTATTAGGGTCATGGAGAGGTGGTACTACTATATTACTACATGATGTATTAGGGTCATGGAGAGGTGGTACTACTATATTACTACATGATGTATTAGGGTCATGGAGAGGTGGTACTACTATATTACTACATGATGTATTAGGGTCATGGAGAGGTGGTACTACTGTATTACTACATGATGTATTAGAGTCATGGAGAGGTGGTACTACTATATTACTACATGATGTATTAGGGTCATGGAGAGGTGGTACTACTATATTACTACATGATGTATTAGAGTCATGGAGAGGTGGTACTACTATATTACTACATGATGTATTAGGGTCATGGAGAGGTGGTACTACTATATTACTACATGATGTATTAGGGTCATGGGGAGGTGGTACTACTATATTACTACATTATGTATTAGGGTCATGGAGAGGTGGTACTACTATATTACTACATGATGTATTAGGGTCATGGAGAGGTGGTACTACTATATTACTACATGATGTATTAGGGTCATGGAGAGGTGGTACTACTATATTACTACATGATGTATTAGAGTCATGGAGAGGTGGTACTACTATATTACTACATGATGTATTAGGGTCATGGAGAGGTGGTACTACTATATTACTACATGATGTATTAGGGTCATGGAGAGGTGGTACTACTATATTACTACATGATGTATTAGGGTCATGGAGAGGTGGTACTACTATATTACTACATGATGTATTAGGGTCATGGAGAGGTGGTACTACTATATTACTACATGATGTATTAGGGTCATGGAGAGGTGGTACTACTATATTACTACATGATGTATTAGGGTCATGGAGAGGTGGTACTACTATATTACTACATGATGTATTAGGGTCATGGAGAGGTGGTACTACTATATTACTACATGATGTATTAGGGTCATGGAGAGGTGGTACTACTATATTACTACATGATGTATTAGGGTCATGGAGAGGTGGTACTACTATATTACTACATGATGTATTAGGGTCATGGAGAGGTGGTACTACTATATTACTAATCTGTATGCTGTGTGCAAGTGAGACATTAACTGCTGTCCAAACGGCACCCTATTCCCTACATAGTGCACTATTTTGCCCCCTATGGGCTCTGGTCAAATGTAGTGCACTGTAAAGAGAATAGGATGCCGTTTGGGACTCGGACATTGTTTTTCAGTGTCCAGAAGGCATTCCAAGACACTCCTAAAAGCACTTCCCAACGATTCTTTAAATACAGAGCAGGCTCTGAGGCACTACAGCGATGCTGTGTCATCAAATAGTGAAGGCACAGAAATGAATGGCCAAGCCGAATCAAACAAAATATATTATCTTGTTTCCAGATGTAAAACCACCGAAAGTGGAGAGCCACAAACCAATTTAAAAAACAACCCATTTGAAAATAGGACAAGAGGACATAATTGTATAAACCTTGTCTCTCAATATGTAACCTAATGTAGCAGGCGTAAAAATAAACGCCTGAAAATAGATCCCATACATACTGGTCTTGACGATAAGAGAAAAAAAACTGTCGGAGGGAGTTTCTCTTCTGCACTGTTCAACCAATCCAGTAAATGTGGAGGAGGAGTTCAGACTGAAGTGTCGCCAGAGAGGAAGAGGAGAAGCGAGAAGGATAACTGGGACCAAAATCTGTCTTCTCCAGCAGGTGACATTTTTTCTATGGAGTTTTTGTATGGAGGTCAATGTAGCTCAGTTGGTAGAGCATGGCGCTTGCAACGCCAGGGTTGTGGGTTCGTTTCCCACGGGGGGGGGGGGGGGGCAGTATGAAAAATGTATGCACTCACTAACTGTAAGTGGCTCTGGATAAGAGCATCTGCTAAATGGCTTAAATGTAAATGAGAGTGTCGAATTTGGTTAACAAAACAAATGTACAGTGGGGAAAAAAAGTATTTAGTCAACCACCAATTGTGCAAGTTCTCCCACTTAAAAAGATGAGAGAGGCCTGTAATTTTCATCATAGGTACACGTCAACTATGACAGACAAACTGAGAAAAAAAAATCACATTGTAGGATTTTTAATGAATTTATTTGCAAATTATGGTGGAAAATAAGTATTTGGTCACCTACAAACAAGCAAGATTTCTGGCTCTCACAGACCTGTAACTTCTTCTTTAAGAGGCTCCTCTGTCCTCCACTCGTTACCTGTATTAATGGCACCTGTTTGAACATCTTATCAGTATAAAATACACCTGTCCACAACCTCAAACAGTCACACTCCAAACTCCACTATGGCCAAGACCAAAGAGCTGTCAAAGGACACCAGAAACAAAATTGTAGACCTGCACCAGGCTGGGAAGACTGAATCTGCAATAGGTAAGCAGCTTGGTTTGAAGAAATCAACTGTGGGAGCAATTATTAGGAAATGGAAGACATACAAAACCACTGATAATCTCCCTCGATCTGGGGCTCCACGCAAGATCTCACCCCGTGGGGTCAAAATAATCACAAGAACGGTGAGCAAAAATCCCAGAATCACACGGGGGGACCTAGTGAATGACCTGCAGAGAGCTGGGACCAAAGTAACAAAGCCTACCATAAGCAGTGCCAGACGTGTCCCCCTGCTTAAGCCAGTACATGTCCAGGCCCGTCTGAAGTTTGCTAGAGTGCATTTGGATGATCCAGAAGAGGATTGGGAGAATGTCATATGGTCAGATGAAACCAAAATATAACTTTTTGGTAAAAACTCAACTCGTCGTGTTTGGAGGACAAAGAATGCTGAGTTGCATCCAAAGAACACCATATCTACTGTGAAGCATGGGGGTGGAAACATCATGCTTTGGGGCTGTTTTTCTGCAAAGGGACCAGGACGACTGATCCGTGTAAAGGAAAGAATGAATGGGGCCACGTATCGTGAGATTTTGAGTGAAAATCAGCAAGGGCATTGAAGATGAAACGTGGCTGGGTCTTTCAGCATGACAATGATCCCAAACACACCGCCCGGGCAACGAAGGAGTGGCTTCGTATGAAGCATTTCAAGGTCCTGGAGTGGCCTAGCCAGTCTCCAGATCTCAACCCCATAGAAAATCTTTGGAGTGAGTTGAAAGTCTGTGTTGCCCAGCGACAGCCCCAAAACATCACTGCTCTAGAGGAGATCTGCATGGAGGAATGGGCCAAAATACCAGCAACAGTGTGTGAAAACCTTGTGAAGACTTACAGAAAACGTTTGACCTGTGTCATTGCCAACAAAGGGTATATAACAAAGTATTGAGAAACTTTTGTTATTGACCAAATACTTATTTTCCACCATAATTTGCAAATAAATTCATTAAAAATCCTACAATGTGATTTTCTGGATTTTTTTTCCTAATTTTGTCTGTCATAGTTGACGTGTACCTATGATGAAAATTACAGGCCTCTCTCATCTTTTTAAGTGGGAGAACTTGCACAATTGGTGGCTGACTAAATACTTTTTTCCCCCACTGTATGGCTTATTTGCTACGTGTGGCTTATTTGATATAATATTTGTAATTATTAGGATGTTACGGGTGTACTGACATAAGTAGGACATGTGATATCCCGGAAACTTTGAGAAAGAACACTTGATATTGGAATTGTGCCTGGTCGTCACTAGTTACCACAGCCACAAATTCATAAACCCCGCCTATTTCTACAATGTATCTTCTTAAAATGTGATTTTAAACCTAACTCTAACCTCAACCACACTGCTAACCTTATGCCTAACCCTAACCTCAACCACACTGCTAACCTTATGCCTAACCCTAACCTTAAATTAAGACCAAAAAGTCAAATGTTTTGTTTTCTTGAATTTTGACGATAC
>NC_139999.1:4980934-4992428 GCF_964263955.1 Coregonus lavaretus | reverse complement strand
ATAACAGAGCCACAGCATTCCTTAGTCTGTGAGGAATTCTAATTGGGCATTTTGTGTGACTGAGGTGTAATATATAATTTGGCTTTTGGTGTGTTTGTGTGTGTTCTTGTTATGTCTCCTTCTGTTAAAAAACACTTCCTTCATTTTTGTGATCCTCAAAGAATGTGCACCATTTTGTTCACATTTGCATAACGTTTTTTGCAAAGTTTTGCTGTGGAGCAAAAAACAGCTTGACGAGTCCCTGGGCTTTTAATCTTTTTGTGGAACACGGTTTCTCATTAGTTCTCCTGTTATGAGTTCTCTTCTGGGTCTTGGTGAAGCTGTGAAACAAACCGACTGTTGGGAGCAGTTACTGTTTGAATATTCAGCTGTTGTACTGTCTGCTTTGATAAACATAGTAACCATCCCGATGATTGTTGTCCGAGACATTATTCTGATGTCTAATATTCTAAGACTACCTTCTCTTCCATAACATCAATGTGACCTTTTTCCTTTAGAAATCAGTTTTCACTTTACTACTTTTCACAGTATGAACCTAAAGCCCAATGGAAACCTCCCCCATTAGCACCCTCTCTCACCCTCTCTCTTGTCAGCATGGCTGCTGAATTCCAATTGACCCCTAGGCACTCCTGTGGAGCAATCATTGGACAGGTATGCAAAATGTTAATTGCTCCACCTTGCATCACCTTCTGGAATTTCCACCATATTGCTTACACGTCTGCTATTCAATGATTCACAGGACTGCCTATGGGGTTAGGGGTTAACCTAAAGCTAGGGAGTACGGGTTAGGAGCTATGGGGACCTAGGAGTCCATTTGGAATTCAAAATACGTCTTCTTTTAATCTATACTTCTCACCACCAAGTGTGCAGAGGTCTCCTCCACAATAAGAAAAAATACCATGCTATTGTTTGAAGTTAGTGCACAACAGCAAAATACTTTTATCAAGGCAACTGGTTTGATACATTCACCTCTGAAGGTAAATAATGTACTTACATTCTGTAATCTTGCTATGATTTGTCATCCTGAGGGTCCCAGAGATAAAATATAGCGTAGTTATGTTTGATAAAATCTATTTTTATATCCTAACACGACCCATATTGTATGCATGATCGATGTTGTATTCCCATTCGTTCAACTTGCAAAGAAATACATTTGTCAAAATGTCAAGCTAAACCTTGTTTCAGCCAGTCAAATTAGGTTCCTATTTATTCCTCAGACACTCCAGAAGGTAATAAGCCTTTCCTTCATCATTCTGCATTAGGTTTATCCGATACAGAAACAATTTTAGCCACGAAGACACGACATCATTACGGGCCGATGAGACGGGCGGTGTTTACATTTACATTTACGTCATTTAGCAGACGCTCTTATCCAGAGTGACTTACAAATTGGTGCATTCACCCTATAGCCAGTGGGATAACCACTTTACAATTTTTTTTTTTTTTTTGGGGGGGGGGGGGGTAGAAGGATTACTTTATCCTATCCCAGGTATTCCTTAAAGAGGTGGGGTTTCAAATGTCTCCGGAAGGTGGTGAGTGACTCCGCTGTCCTGGCGTCGTGAGGGAGCTTGTTCCACCATTGGGGTGCCAGAGCAGCGAACAGTTTTGACTGGGCTGAGCGGGAACTATGCTTCCGCAGAGGAAGGGGAGCCAGCAGGCCAGAGGTGGATGAACGCAATGCCCTCGTTTGGGTGTAGGGACTGATCAGAGCCTGAAGGTACGGAGGTGCCGTTCCCCTCACAGCTCCATAGGCAAGCACCATGGTCTTGTAACAGATGCGAGCTTCAACTGGAAGCCAGTGGAGTGTGCGGAGGAGCGGGGTGACGTGAGAGAACTTGGGAAGGTTGAACACCAGACGGGCTGAGTTGTAGGGGTTTAATGGCACAGGCAGGGAGCCCAGCCAACAGCGAGTTGCAGTAATCCAGACGGGAGATGACAAGTGCCTGGATTAGGACCTGTGCCGCTTCCTGTGTAAGGCAGGGTCGTACACTCCGAATGTTGTAGAGCATGAACCTGCAGGATCGGGTCACCGCCTTGATGTTAGCGGAGAACGACAGGGTGTTGTCCAGGGTCACGCCAAGGCTCTTCGCAATCTGGGAGGAGGACACAATAGAGTTGTCAACCGTGATGGCGAGATCATGGAACGGGCAGTCCTTCCCCGGGAGGAAGAGCAGCTCCGTCTTGCCAGGGTTCAGCTTGAGGTGGTGATCCGTCATCCATACTGATATGTCTGCCAGACATGCAGAGATAATTTACTTGATTGACTGTATCTTGGTCCAATGACCACCTATCGTTTTGAAACACAGCTAGCTAGATAGCCAATGAGCTGGGCTTTACAGGAGTATGAGCTGGTCCTTTGTCTGAGGAAAAGCCTGTGTATTCAGCGCAACATGGTTTAGTGTCCATTGGAAATCTAAACAAGGATCAAGCTCGATTTAGTAAACAACGTTTTCTGCAAATTTTGAAAGTACAATGTGGCTACTAATACTGGAAAAGCTAAATCAAAGTCCAGGTATACAGATTTGGACAAGATTATAGCAGAAATCGACCGGGAAAGTGTCACAGAACCAGTAGATGAGGACTTAGTGAATATAGTGCGAGACATTGTGGTTTGTAGGCCTCTCCAGGTCTCCGTCTAATCATTAGATGACCAGAGAAGATGACCTTACTCCAGTCCTCTACGGTCCAATCCTTATGGTATTTTGCAAACCTCAGCCTGGCTCATCTTTGCTTCTCATTGATGAAGGGCTTTTTTCTAGCTTTGCACGACTTCAGCCCTGCCCCTAGGAGCCTGTTTCGAACCGTCCTCGCCGTGTACTTCACCCTAGCTACCGTTTGCCATTCTTTTTGTAGGTCACTTGATGTCATCCTACGGTTGTTGAGTGACATTCTAATGAGTTGGCGGTCATCCTGGTCAGTAGAGAGTCGTTTTCGCCCTCAGCCGGTCTGTAGCTTTGTTGTCCCCGATGTCTGCTGCTTGACCTTGTTCTTATGAACCGCCGTTTTTGAAATCTTAAGGACGGAAGCAACCTGACGCTCACTGTATCTCTCTGCCAGTAAAGCCAGAATTGAACCCTTCTTTTCCTCACTCGAAACTTTCCTTTTCAACTATTTTGGCATGGTCCATAGTTATTTTTTTATTAATATTACTTTGAGGTACTATTAGCACAGTTTTTGCCATCCAGCTGGTCCTATTGCAAGGGGGTCGTGATGACCACAGCAGTGGTTTTTATACTTTTCCTCGTTAAATAAGATTTGGTTCAGGTGATCACCTAATCAGTACCTAATTCAGTAGAATGGGGTGTGCCTGTGTTGGAATTCAACAGACACTGGAATGGAATGGCTGTCATACATGTAGAGATGCTGATTTAAGAAACATTTGCAGTGGTCTCTTAATTTTTTTCAGAGCTGTGTATATAAATATAATCACTGATGAAATATGTGTATGAATAGCAAACAAGGCACTCGAAAACCACAGCCACAGCATGTCAAAGTCAACATAAAATAAACATTGGCTATACATTGTGGTCTATGTATATATATATACATTGTGGTCTATATATATATATATATATATATATATATATATATATATATATATATATATATATATATATATATATATATATATATATATATATACAGTGGGGAGAACAAGTATTTGATACACTGCCAATTTTGCAGGTATTCCTACTTACAAAGCATGTAGAGGTCTGTAATTTTTATCATAGGTACACTTCAACTTTGAGAGACGGAATCTAAAACAAAAATCCAGAAAATCACATTGTATGGTTTTTAAGTAATTAATTTGCATTTTATTGAATGACATGAGTATTTGATCACCTACCAACCAGTAAGAATTCCGGCTCTCACAGACCTGTTAGTTTTTCTTTAAGAAGCCCTCCTGTTCTCCACTCATTACCTGTATTAACTGCACCTGTTTGAACTCGTTACCTGTATAAAAGACACTTGTCCACACACTCAATCAAACAGACTCCAATCTCTCCACAATGGCCAAGACCAGAGAGATGTGTAAGGACATCAGGGATAAAATTGTAGACCTGCACAAGGCTGGGATGTGCTACAGGACAATAGGCAAGCAGCTTGGTGAGAAGGCAACAACTGTTGGCGCAATTATTAGAAAATGGTAGAAGTTCAAGATGACGGTCAATCACCCTCGGTCTGGGGCTCCATGCAAGATCTCACCTCGTGGGGCATCAATGATCATGAGGAAGGTGAGGGATCAGCCCAGAACTACATGGCAGGACCTGGTCAATGACCTGAAGAGAGCTGGGACCACAGTCTCAAAGAAAACCATTAGTAACACACTACGCCGTCATGGATTAAAATCCTGCAGCGCACGCAAGGTCCCCCTGCTCAAGCCAGCGCATGTCCAGGCCCGTCTGAAGTTTGCCAATGACCATATGGATGATCCAGAGGAGGAATGGGAGAAGGTCATGTGGTCTGATGAGACAAAAATAGAGCTTTTTGGTCTAAACTCCACTCGCCGTGTTTGGAGGAAGAAGAAGGATGAGTACAACCCCAAGAACACCATCCCAACCGTGAAGCATGGAGGTGGAAACATCATTCTTTGGGGATGCTTTTCTGCAAAGGGGACAGGACGACTGCACCGTATTGAGGGGAGGATGGATGGGGCCATGTATCGCGAGATCTTGGCCAGCAACCTATTTCCCTCAGTAAGAGCATTGAAGATGGGTCGTGGCTGGGTCTTCCAGCATGACAACGACCCGAAACACACTGCCAGGGCAACTAAGGAGTGGCTCCGTAAGAAGCATCTCAAGGTCCTGGAGTGGCCTAGCCAGTCTCCAGACCTGAACCCAATAGAACATCTTTGGAGGGAGCTGAAAGTCCGTATTGCCCAGCGACAGCCCCGAAACCTGAAGGATCTGGAGAAGGTCTGTATGGAGGAGTGGGCCAAAATCCCTGCTGCAGTGTGTGCAAACCTGGTCAAGACCTACAAGAAACGTATGATCTATGTAATTGCAAACAAAGGTTTCTGTACCAAATATTAAGTTCTGCTTTTTTGATGTATCAAATACTTATGTCATGCAATAAAATGCAAATTAATTACTTAAAAATCGTACAATGTGATTTTCTGGATTTTTGTTTTAGATTCCGTCTCTCACAGTTGAAGTGTACCTATGATAAAAATTACAGACCTCTACATGCTTTATAAGTAGGAAAACCTGCAAAATCGGCAGTGTATCAAATACTTGTTCTCCCCACTGTATATATATGTAAAATCCAGTGGGGGCTGGTGACGGGAGGACGGCCCACAACAATGGCCGGAATGGAGTGGAATGACCAGAGTGGAGTGAATGGAACAGCACCAAACAGACGAAAACCATGTGCTTGATTCCTTTTCATTCACCCCACCCCGGCCACCACTATGAGCCGTCCTCCACTCACCAGCCTTATTTACCATTGGTACACACACCTCACCACAGTGATTGTGTTCCCCCTACTCTATATAATATATATGTTTATAGATATGTGTTGTTCATTTGATGTATTGATGCAGGGCTCATCCGCAAAAGTATTCTTAACTGAATTTGTTTTGTTGTTTTTCAGTCCGACCCCTGCTGCTGTCTCTGGCTCCACACCTCCCCCCGTCCCTCCATCTAGAGGTGTGAAGAGGCCAGCCCAGAAGATGATGTGGAGCCACTTCCACCAACATTTAGACCAAAAAGGACCTCAGCCAGGACCTCAGCCGGACATTCCTGGAAAGTACAGGCCGTTTCATCTTCACCCATCTACTCCTGCCACCAGTGGTGTTCACCTGCCAAAATACATAACTGCTGACATGAATGTGCCTCGGGGCCAAAAGAGCACAGCAGGTAGGCGTCGTTGTATTTGTATTTATTATGGATCCCCATTAGCTGCTGCCAAGGCAGCATCTACTCTTCCTGGGGTCCAGCAAAATTAAGGCAGTTTATACCATTTAAAAAGCATTACAATACATTCACAAATTTCACAACACACTGTGTGCCCTCAGGCCCCTACTCCACCACTACCACATATCAACAGTACAAAATCCATGTGTACCTGTGTGTATAGTGCGTATGTTATCGTGTGTTTGTGTGTGTGCATGTGTCTGTGCCTCTGTTTGTGTTGCTTCACAGTCCCCGCTGTTCCATAAGGTGTATGAATGAGGGAGCTACATGACGTTTAGTATGAAGTCACCCAGGTGTCTTCACAAGAAATCTCCCATCGCCTGCTCTACTTGTTCTGTTACCCTCTGCTTTACAGCAGAAAGAGGCTGCTATGGGACTTGGCGTCAGGAGCTGCTTTACAGCAGAGAGAGGCTGCTATGGGACTTGGCGTCAGGAGCTGCTTTACAGCAGAGAGAGGCTGCTATGGGACTTGGCATCAGGAGCTGCTTTACAGCAGAGAGAGGCTGCTATGGGACTTGGCATCAGGAGCTGCTTTACAGCAGAAAGAGACTGCTATGGGACTTGGCATCAGGAGCTGCTTTACAGCAGAAAGAGGCTGCTATGGGACTTGGCATCAGGAGCTGCTTTACAGCAGAAAGAGACTGCTATGGGACTTGGCATCAGCAGCTGCTTTACAGCAGAAAGAGACTGCTATGGGACTTGGCATCAGGAGCTGCTTTACAGCAGAAAGAGACTGCTATGGGACTTGGCATCAGGAGCTGCTTTACAGCACAGAGAGGCTGCTATGGGACTTGGCATCAGGAGCTGCTTTACAGCAGAAAGAGACTGCTATGGGACTTGGCATCAGGAGCTGCTTTACAGCAGAAAGAGACTGCTATGGGACTTGGCATCAGGAGCTGCTTTACAGCAGAAAGAGACCGCTATGGGACTTGGCATCAGGAGCTGCTTTACAGCAGAAAGAGACTGCTATGGGACTTGGCATCAGGAGCTGCTTTACAGCAGAAAGAGACTGCTATGGGACTTGGCATCAGGAGCTGCTTTACAGCAGAAAGAGACTGCTATGGGACTTGGCACCAGGAGCTGCTTTACAGCAGAAAGAGGCTGCTATGGGACTTGGCATCAGGAGCTGCTTTACAGCAGAAAGAGACTGCTATGGGACTTGGCATCAGGAGCTGCTTTACAGCAGAAAGAGACTGCTATGGGACTTGGCATCAGGAGCTGCTTTACAGCAGAAAGAGACTGCTATGGGACTTGGCATCAGGAGCTGCTTTACAGCAGAGAGAGACTGCTATGGGACTTGGCATCAGGAGCTGCTTTACAGCAGAAAGAGACCGCTATGGGACTTGGAATCAGGAGCTGCTTTACAGCAGAAAGAGACTGCTATGGGACTTGGCATCAGGAGCTGCTTTACAGCAGAAAGAGACTGCTATGGGACTTGGCATCAGGAGCTGCTTTACAGCAGAAAGAGACTGCTATGGGACTTGGCATCAGGAGCTGCTTTACAGCAGAAAGAGACCGCTATGGGACTTGGCATCAGGAGCTGCTTTACAGCAGAAAGAGACTGCTATGGGACTTGTCATCAGGAGCTGCTTTACAGCAGAAAGAGACTGCTATGGGACTTGGCATCAGGAGCTGCTTTACAGCAGAAATAGACTGCTATGGGACTTGCCATCAGGAGCTGCTTTACAGCAGAAAGAGACCGCTATGGGACTTGGCATCAGGAGCTGCTTTACAGCAGAAAGAGACCGCTATGGGACTTGGCATCAGGAGCTGCTTTACAGCAGAAATAGACTGCTATGGGACTTGGCATCAGGAGCTGCTTTACATCAGAAAGAGACTGCTATGGGACTTGGCATCAGGAGCTGCTTTACAGCAGAAATAGACTGCTATGGGACTTGGCATCAGGAGCTGCTTTACAGCAGAAAGAGACCGCTATGGGACTTATAATAATAATAATAATATGCCATTTAGCAGACGCTTTTATCCAAAGCGACTTACAGTCATGCGTGCATACATTTTTGTGTATGGGTGGTCCCGGGGATCGAACCCACTACCTTGGCGTTACAAGCGCCGTGCTCTACCAGCTGAGCTACAGAGGACCACATCAGGAGCTGCTTTACATGTATGCAGAACCAACCAGAACTAACCTGTTTGCAGATCTCAACCAGAACTAACCTGTATGCAGATCTCAACCAGGGAATATGTGTGTGCAGGGGTCTGTAAGTAAATCTCAACCAGGGAATACGTGGGTGCAGGGGTCTGTAAGTAAATCTCAACCAGGGAATACGTGGGTGCAGGGGTCTGTAAGTAAATCTCAACCAGGGAATAGGTGGGTGCAGGGGTCTGTAAGTAAATCTCAACCAGGGAATATGTTGGTGCAGGGGTCTGTAAGTAAATCTCAACAAGGGAATATGTGGGTGCAGGGGTCTGTAAGTAATAGGGAATATGTGGGTGTAGAAAACAACAAAGACAGTGCTAACTAGATCTAGTGAGCAGAAGCACAAGTCTAGCCTCACTGGGAGTAAAACCTAGCTTCCCCAGGAGAATCCCACTCCAACAGGCTGTTATCATGACAGGAGTGTCCCACTCTAACAGGCTGTTATCATGATAGGAGAGTCCCACTCTAACAGGCTGTCATCATGATAGGAGAGTCCCACTCTAACAGGCTGTTATCATGATAGGATAATCCCACTCTAACAGGCTGTATCATGACAGGAGAGTCCCACTCTAACAGGCTGTTATCATGACAGAAGAGTCCCATCCTAACAGGCTGTTATCATGATAGGAGAGTCCCATCCTAACAGGCTGTATCATGACAGGAGAATCCCATCCTAACAGGCTGTTATCATGACAGGAGAGTCCCATCCTAACAGGCTGTTATCATGACAGGAGAGTCCCACTCTAACAGGCTGTTATCATGATAGGAGAGTCCCACTCTAACAGGCTGTTATCATGATAGGAGAGTCCCACTCTAACAGGCTGTTATCATGATAGAAGAGTCCCACTCTAACAGGCTGTTATCATGATAGGAGAGTCCCACTCTAACAGGCTGTATCATGATAGGAGAGTCCCATCCTAACAGGCTGTTATCATGACAGGAGAGTCCCATCCTAACAGGCTTTTATCATGACAGAAGAGTCCCACTCTAACAGGCTGTTATCATGACAGGAGAGTCCCATCCTAACAGGCTGTTATCATGACAGGAGAGTCCCATCCTAACAGGCTGTTATCATGACAGAAGAGTCCCACTCTAACAGGCTGTTATCATGACAGGAGAGTCCCATCCTAACAGGCTGTTATCATGATAGGAAAGTCCCATCCTAACAGGCTGTTATCATGACAGGAGAGTCCCATCCTAACAGGCTGTTATCATGATAGGAGAGTCCCATCCTAACAGGCTGTTATCATGACAGGATAATCCCATCCTAACAGGCTGTTATCATGACAGGAGAGTCCCCCTCTAACAGGCTGTTATCATGATTGGAGAGTCCCATCCTAACAGGCTGTTATCGTGATAGGATAATCCCACTCTAACAGGCTGTTATCATGACAGGAGAGTCCCACTCTAACAGGCTGTTATCATGACAGGATAATCCCATCCTAACAGGCTGTTATCATGACAGGAGAGTCCCACTCTAACAGGCTGTTATCATGATAGGAGAGTCCCATCCTAACAGGCTGTTATCATGACAGGAGAGTCCCACTCTAACAGGCTGTTATCATGACAGGAGAGTCCCATCCTAACAGGCTGTTATCATGAAAGGAGAGTCCCATCCTAACAGGCTGTATCATGATAGGAGAGTCCCATCCTAACAGGCTGTATCATGACAGGAGAGTCCCATCCTAACAGGCTGTTATCATGATAGGAGAGTCCCACTCTAACAGGCTGTTATCATGACAGAAGAGTCCCACTCTAACAGGCTGTTATCATGACAGAAGAGTCCCATCCTAACAGGCTGTTATCATGACAGGAGAATCCCATCCTAACAGGCTGTTATCATGACAGGAGAATCCCATCCCAACAGGCTGTTATCATGACAGGAGAGTCCCATCCTAACAGGCTGTTATCATGACAGGAGAGTCCCATCCTAACAGGCTGTTATCATGATAGGAGAGTCCCACTCTAACAGGCTGTTATCATGATAGGAGAGTCCCACTCTAACAGGCTATTATCATGACAGGAGAGTTCCATCCTAACAGACTGTTATTATGACAGGAGAGTCCCACTCTAACAGGCTGTTATCATGATAGGAGAGTCCCATCCTAACAGGCTGTTATCATGATAGGATAATCCCACTCTAACAGGCTGTTATCATGACAGGAGAGTCCCACTCTAACAGGCTGTTATCATGACAGAATAGTCCCATCCTAACAGGCTGTTATCATGACAGGAGAATCCCATCCTAACAGGCTGTTATCATGACAGGAGAGTCCCACTCTAACAGGCTGTATCATGATAGGAGAGTCCCACTCTAACAGGCTGTTATCATGACAGGAGAGTCCCATCCTAACAGGCTGTTATCATGACAGGAGAATCCCATCCCAACAGGCTGTTATCATGACAGGAGAATCCCATCCTAACAGGCTGTTATCATGACAGGAGAGTCCCATCCTAACAGGCTGTTATCATGATAGGAGAGTCCCATCCTAACAGGCTGTATCATGATAGGAGAGTCCCACTCTAACAGGCTGTCATCATGACAGGAGAGTCCCATCCTAACAGGCTGTATCATGATAGGAGAGTCCCACTCTAACAGGCTGTCATCATGACAGGAGAGTCCCATCCTAACAGGCTGTATCATGATAGGAGAGTCCCACTCTAACAGGCTGTTATCATGATAGAAGAGTCCCACTCTAACAGGCTGTTATCATGATAGGAGAGTCCCACTCTAACAGGCTGTATCATGATAGGAGAGTCCCATCCTAACAGGCTGTTATCATGACAGGAGAGTCCCATCCTAACAGGCTTTTATCATGACAGAAGAGTCCCACTCTAACAGGCTGTTATCATGACAGGAGAGTCCCATCCTAACAGGCTGTTATCATGACAGGAGAGTCCCATCCTAACAGGCTGTTATCATGACAGAAGAGTCCCACTCTAACAGGCTGTTATCATGACAGGAGAGTCCCATCCTAACAGGCTGTTATCATGATAGGAAAGTCCCATCCTAACAGGCTGTTATCATGACAGGAGAGTCCCATCCTAACAGGCTGTTATCATGATAGGAGAGTCCCATCCTAACAGGCTGTTATCATGACAGGATAATCCCATCCTAACAGGCTGTTATCATGACAGGAGAGTCCCACTCTAACAGGCTGTTATCATGATTGGAGAGTCCCATCCTAACAGGCTGTTATCGTGATAGGATAATCCCACTCTAACAGGCTGTTATCATGACAGGAGAGTCCCACTCTAACAGGCTGTTATCATGACAGGATAATCCCATCCTAACAGGCTGTTATCATGACAGGAGAGTCCCACTCTAACAGGCTGTTATCATGATAGGAGAGTCCCATCCTAACAGGCTGTTATCATGACAGGAGAGTCCCACTCTAACAGGCTGTTATCATGACAGGAG
>NC_139999.1:4965934-4975934 GCF_964263955.1 Coregonus lavaretus | reverse complement strand
GGAGTCAGCAGGAGACGGGAATATGCCTGGAGTCAGCAGGAGACGGGCATATGCCTGGAGTCAGCAGGAGACGGGAATATGCCTGGAGTCAGCAGGAGACGGGAATATGCCTGGAGTCAGCAGGAGACGGGAATATGCCTGGAGTCAGCAGGAGACGGGAATATGCCTGGAGTCAGCAGGAGACGGGAATATGCCTGGAGTCAGCAGGAGACGGGAATATGCCTGGAGGTCCGGGAGCATTCCAACATGCTAGCCAGCTTAGGCAAAGCGATGGATTGGGTTCTCCAGGTCGTCCAACGCCTGGAGAGGAGAGGACCCGACCCTTCGGGACCAGCTGAGCAACCGGATCCAGCCTCCCAGCACCCAGAGGGATTCAACTATCCCGACCGAGGGAGTATGACGGGACAGCTGCCCGCAGCCAGGGATTCCTCTTGCAGCTGGACCTCTATTTCTCTACCAAGGTCTGGAGTGGGCCAATGTGGTCTGGAGTGAAGGAGGAGACGTGGTGGACAACTACGGGGCGTGCGCTCGCCTCTTCCGGGCAGTCTTCGATCACCCTCCCGAAGGAAGAGAGGCGGGCGAGCGGCTGGTCCATCTGAGGCAGGGGACGAGGGCCACGCAAAATGTTGCCCTGGAGTTTAGAACTCTAGCGGCTGGGTCCGGGTGGAACGAGCGGGTCCTCATCGACCGCTTTTGGTGCAGCCTGCGAGAGGACGTCCGAAGGTAGCTAGCCTGTCGGGATACCATGTTGACTTTCAACCAGCTGGTGGGACATGGCCATCCGGTTGGACAACCTGCTGGCTTCGAGAGGACGTCCTGGAAGGGGCCTGCCCGTTTCACCCCCCTTCAACCCGGAACACGTTCCGATGGAGCTGGGTGGCAAGAGAGGACACTCTGCTGCACGCTGACGTCAGAGTCCTTCTGGGTCTGGTGGCGGCAGGCAGGGCACTCTCGTGTCACCCCAGGTAGCGCAAACCCACACTCGTTCAGAGCCCTCTGCTGCGCACTTCACCATACATGTCAACTTCCCTGAGCACACGGTAGTTCCCCAGTGTAAGGCGCTGGGAACTTTATGGACAGGTTGTTAGCTAATAGGTTATGTATCACATTGGTTCCCCTACCCATTCCATTTCCCATCAAAGCACTTGACAGTCGACCATTAGGGTCAGGTTTTGTTAGGGAGGTTACAGCACCAGTCACGATGATTATGCAGGAGACCCATAATGAGCAAATCACCTTTTATATTATTGAGTCCCCTGATTTCCCTGTTGTGTTGGGCCTTCCCTGGCTAGCACTACACGACCCCACCTTTTCATGGCCGCAGAGGGTTCTCACGGGGTGGTCGTGAGATTGTCAGGGTAGGTGTCTAGCTGTTTCTGTTGGTGCAACCACGGTGGAAAGTCCAGACACTACTTCCACCGTGCGCATTCCCCCCGAATACCTCGACTTGGTGCACGCGTTTTCCAAAACGCAGTCAACCAAATTACCACCTCATTGGGCGGGGGATTGCGCGATAAACCTCTGGTTAGACGCTGTGCCTCCCAGGAGTCATGTCTATCCCTTGTCGCAGGCTGAAACGGAGGCTATGGAGAAGTACATCTCCGAGTCCCTGCGTCAGGGTTTCATACGTCCCTCCACTTTGCCCGCCTCCTCAAGTTTATTTTTCGTGAAGAAGAAGGACGGAGGTCTGCGCCCTTGCATTGATTACCCGGCACTTAATCAAACTACCATTCGCTATAGTTACCCTCTACCCCTCATCTCCTCTTTTATGGAATCACTGCATGGGGCGCGCTTCTTCACGAAATTAGATCTCCGGAGTGCATACAACCTGGTGCGTGTCCGGGAGGGGGACGAGTAGAAGACAGCGATCAGCAAAACCACGGGGCATTACGAATACCTGGTGATGCCGTACGGGTTCATGAATGCTCCATCCGTCTTCCAGTCCTTTGTGAACGAGGTGTTTCGGGACATGCTTGGTTGCGGTGTGGTGGTCTATATCGATGACATACTGGTGTATTCCGTTACGCACGCCGAGCATGTGTCCCTGGTTCAGAAAGTGCTGGGCCGAATGTTGGAACATGACCTATAGGCCAAGGCAGAAAAGTGTCTGTTCTTCCAACAGTCCGTCTCCTTCCTCGGACACAACATCACCACCTCAGGTGTGGAGATGGAGGGAGACTGCATTTCCGCCGTGTGGAATTGGCCGACCCCAACCACGGTGAAGGAGGTGCAGCGCTTTATTGGCTTTGCCAATTACTATCGGAGGTTTATTCGGGCTTTGGCAGGGTCGCAGCTCCCATCACCTCTCTGTTGAAGGGTGGGCCATCCCGGCTCCACTGGTCTGCTGAGGCTGACAGGGCTTTCAGTAACCTGAGGGCTCTGTTCACCTCAGTCCCGGTACTGGCCCATCCAGATCCATCATTGCTGTTTGTAGTGGAGGTGGATGAATCAGAAGTAGGGGTAGGTTCTGTCCTATCCCAACGCTCTGGCATGCCACCCAAGCTCCGCCCCTGTGCCTTCTTCTCGAAGAAGCTCAGCCCGGCGGAGCAGAACTACGACGTTGGTGATCGGGAGCTGTTGGCTGTTGTCAGAGCCTTGACCGCGTGGAGGCACTGGCTCGATGGGGCGAAACACCTGTTCCTCGTCTGGACTAACCACTGTAACCTGGAGTACATCTGGGCAGCGAGAAGGATGAACCCTTGCCAGGCCAGGTGGGCCTTGTTCTTCACCCGGTTTGATTTCACATTGTCATTCATACCATGTACTAAGAACGTGAAGACAGATGCACTGTCACGGCTGTACGACATAGAGGAGAAGCCCATAGACAACACCCCCATACTCCCGGCCTCCTGCATTGTGGCACTGGTAGTGTGGCGCAGACATAGAGCGGGCGTTACGCACAGAGTCATTTCCACCTCAGTACCCAACTGGGCTGCAGTACGTACCGTCTCATGTCCGTGATCATCTGATCTATTGGGCACACACGTCCCCCTCCTCTGGTCACCCAGGTATCGGCCGTACGGTGCGCTGCCTGACCGGGAAGTAGTGGTGGCCTACCTTGGCTAAGGACATGAGGGTGTATGTCTCCTCCTGCTCAGTGTGCGCCCAGAGTAAGGCACCTAGGCACCTCCCAGCAGGGTAAGTTACACCCCTTACGAGTTCCACAATGGCTATGGTCCCACTTGTGTATTGACTTTCTCACTTATCTTCCCCTCTCTCAGGGAACCACCACCATCATGGTCGTTGTGGACCGCTTTTCTAAAGCCTGCTGCCTCCTTCCTCTGCCCCGTCTCCCCACGACCCTGCAAACGGCGGAAGCCCTGTTTACTCACGTCTTCTGGCACTACGGGATGCCAGAGGACATAGTGCCCCTCCGCCTGCCCTGCCGGAAGCTGAGCCCGCAGTTTGTGGGGCCGTTCAAAGTCCTGAGGAGAATCAACGATGTTACGTATAGGTTACTACTCCCTCCTGACTACCGTATTAACCCCTCATTTCATGTGTCTCTCCTCAGGCCGGTGGTGGCTGGTCCGCTCCAGGAGTCTGAGGGGGCCCCGGCGTACTCCTTCTGTTCCATCCTGGATTTGAGGCGTTGGGTGGGGGGCCTTCAGTACCTCGTTGAGTGGGAGGGGTACGGTCCGGAGGAGCGGTGCTGGGTCCCGGTGAGGGATGTCCTCAAAGTCAAGGTATTGGAGTGGCCATCACAAAGCCCTGACCTCAATCCTATAGAACATTTGTGGACAGAACTGAAAAAGCGTGTGCGAGCACGGAGGCCTAAGAACCTGACTCCGTTACAACAGCTCTGTCAGGAGGAAAGGGCCAAAATTCACCCAACTGGTTGTGGGAAGCTTGTGGAAGGCTACCCGAAACGTTTGACCCAAGTTAAACAATTTAAAGGCAATGCTACCAAATCAAATCAAATCAAATCAAATTTTATTGGTCACATGCGCCGAATACAACAGGTGCAGACATTACAGTGAAATGCTTACTTACAGCCCTTAACCAACAGTGCATTTATTTTAAACAAAAAAGTAAGAATAAAACAACAACAAAAAAAGTGTTGAGAAAAAAAGAGCAGAAGTAAAATAAAGTGACAGTAGGGAGGCTATATATACAGTAAAATAAAGTGACAGTAGGGAGGCTATATATACAGGGGGGTACCGTTGCAGAGTCAATGTGCGGGGGCACCGGCTAGTTGAGGTAGTTGAGGTAATATGTACATGTGGGTAGAGTTAAAGTGACTATGCATAAATACTTACTTAACAGAGTAGCAGCAGCGTAAAAAGGATGGGGTGGGGGGGGCAGTGCAAATAGTCCGGGTAGCCATGATTAGCTGTTCAGGAGTCTTATGGCTTGGGGGTAGAAGCTGTTGAGAAGTCTTTTGGACCTAGACTTGGCACTCCGGTACCGCTTGCCGTGCGGTAGCAGAGAGAACAGTCTATGACTAGGGTGGCTGGAGTCTTTGACAATTTTGAGGGCCTTCCTCTGACACCGCCTGGTATAGAGGTCCTGGATGGCAGGGAGCTTTGCCCCAGTGATGTACTGGGCCGTACGCACTACCCTCTGTAGTGCCTTGCGGTCAGAGGCCAAGCAGTTGCCATACCAGGCGGTGATGCAACCAGTCAGGATGCTCTCGATGGTGCAGCTGTAGAATTTTTTGAGGATCTGAGGACCCATGCCAAATCTTTTTAGTCTCCTGAGGGGGAATAGGCTTTGTCGTGCCCTCTTCACGACTGTCTTGGTGTGTTTGGACCATGATAGTTCGTTGGTGATGTGGACACCAAGGAACTTGAAGCTCTCAACCTGTTCCACTACAGCCCCGTCGATGAGAATGGGGGCGTGCTCAGTCCTCTTTTTTTTCCTGTAGTCCACAATCATCTCCTTTGTCTTGGTCACGTTGAGGGAGAGGTTGTTGTCCTGGCACCACACGGCCAGATCTCTGACCTCCTCCCTATAGGCTGTCTCATCGTTGTCGGTGATCAGGCCTACCACTGTTGTGTCGTCGGCAAACTTAATGATGGTGTTGGAGTCGTGCCTGGCCATGCAGTCATGGGTGAACAGAGAGTACAGGAGGGGACTGAGCACGCACCCCTGAGGGGCCCCCGTGTTGAGGATCAGTGTGGCAGATGTGTTGTTACCTACCCTTACCACCTGGGGGCGGCCCGTCAGGAAGTCCAGGATCCAGTTGCAGAGGGAGGTGTTTAGTCCCAGGATCCTTAGCTTAGTGATGAGCTTAGAGGGCACTATGGTGTTGAATGCTGAGCTGTAGTCAATGAATAGCATTCTCACGTAGGTGTTCCTCTTGTCCAGGTGGGAAAGGGCAGTGTGGAGTGCGATAGAGATTGCATCATCTGTGGATCTGTTGGGGCGGTATGCAAATTGGAGTGGGTCTAGGGTTTCTGGGATTATGCTGTTGATGTGAGCCATGACCAGTCTTTCAAAGCACTTCATGGCTACAGACGTCAGTGCTACGGGTCGGTAGTCATTTAGGCAGGTTATCTTAGAGTTCTTGGGCACGGGGACTATGGTGGTCTGCTTGAAACATGTTGGTATTACAGACTCAGTCAGGGACATGTTGAAAATGTCAGTGAAGACACTTGCCAGTTGGTCAGCACATGCTCGGAGTACACGTCCTGGTAATCCGTCTGGCCCTGCGGCCTTGTGAATGTTGACCTGCTTAAAAGTCTTACTCACATCGGCTACGGAGAGCGTGATCACATAGTCGTCCGGAACAGCTGGTGCTCTCATGCATGCTTCAGTGTTGCTTGCCTCGAAGCGAGCATAGAAGTGGTTTAGCTCGTCTGGTAGGCTTGTGTCACTGGGCAGCTCGCGGCTGTGCTTCCCTTTGTAGTCTGTAATAGTTTTCAAGCCCTGCCACATCCGACGAGCGTCAGAGCCAGTGTAGTATGATTCAATCTTAGACCTGTATTGACTCTTTGCCTGTTTGATGGTTCGTCGGAGGTCATAGCGGGATTTCTTATAAGCGTCAGGGTTAGAGTCCCGTTCCTTGAAAGCGGCAGCTCTACCCTTTAGCTCAGTGCGGATGTTTCCTGTAATCCATGGCTTCTGGTTGGGGTATGTACGTACGGTCACTGTGGGGACGACATCATCGATGCACTTATTGATGAAGCCAGTGACTGATGTGGTGTACTCCTCAATGCTGTCTGAAGAATCCCGGAACATGTTCCAGTCTGTGCTAGCAAAACAGTCCTGTAGCTTAGCATCTGCGTCATCTGACCACTTTTTTATTAACCGAATCACTGGTGCTTCCTGCTTCAGTTTTTGCTTATAAGCAGGAATCAGGAGGATAGAGTTATGGTCAGATTTGCCAAATGGAGGGCGAGGGAGAGCTTTGTATGCGTCTCTGTGTGTGGAGTAAAGGTGGTCTAGAGTTTTTTTCCCTCTGGTTGCACATTTAACATGCTGGTAGAAATTAGGTAGAACGGATTTAAGTTTCCCTGCATTAAAGTCCCCGGCTACTAGGAGCGCTGCATCTGGATGAGCGTTTTCCTGTTGATTAATGGCCTTGTACAACTCATTCAGTGCAATCTTAATGCCAGCATTGGTTTGTGGTGGTAAATAGACAGCTATGAAAAATATAGATGAAAACTCTCTTGGTAAATAGTGTGGTCTACAGCTTATCATAAGATACTCTACCTCAGGCGAGCAAAACCTCGAGACTTCCTTAGTATTTGATTTTGTGCACCAGCTGTTGTTTACAAATATACACAGACCGCCGCCCCTTGTCTTACCGGAGTCTGCCGTTCTGTCCTGTCGATGTAGCGTATAGCCTGCTGGCTGAATGTTATCATTGTTGTCGTTCAGCCACGACTCCGTGAAACATAAGATATTACAGTTTTTAATGTCCCGTTGGTAGGATAACCGTAATCTTAAATCGTCAATTTTATTCTCAAAAGATTGAACGTTGGCTAATAGGATTGATGGGAGAGGCAGTTTACTCGCTCGCCGTCGGATCCTTACAAGGCACCCGGATCTTCGTCCTCGATATCTCCGTCTCTTCCTCACGCGAATGACGGGGATCTGGGCCTTGTAGGGTGTCTGTAGGATATCCTTCGCGAACGCCTCGTTGAAGAAAAATTCTTCGTCCAATGCGAGGTGAGTAATCGCTGTCCTGATATCCAGAAGCTCTCTTTGGTTATAAGAGACGATGGCAGAAACATTATGTACAAAATAAATTACAAATAACGCGGAAAAACACACATAATAGTACAATTGGTTAGAGGGCTGTAAAACGGCAGCCATCTTCTCCGGCGCTGTTCTCTCTACCAAATACTAATTGAGTGTATGTAAACTTCTGACCCACTGGGAATGCTGAAATAAATCATTCTCTCTACTATTATTCTAAAATTTCACATTCTTAAAATAAAGTGGTGATTCTAACTGACCTAAGACAGGGAATTTTTACTAGGATTAAATGTCAGGAATTGTGAAAAACTGAGTTTAAATGTATTTGGCTAAGGTGTATGTTAACTTCCGACTTCAACTGTACATTGATTGGTTGATTAATTTTATGCTACACAAAGATAAATAACCTACTTTTTTCTAAACTAATCCAATCTGTTACTAATTGGATTTATTGCACCATTACTGAGATGGATGTTCCAGTTTAGATGATTGAGGATGTATCAGTATTCAATCTTTCCTATCCTGGCAGTCATTCTGAATGCAGGTGATTAACAATTCCACTTGAATGGATATCCTAAATCTGGCTCGTTTCCAATAGGAATTATGCATCACTTTGCAAGCCAGCATAATTCTATTCAAACGTCTTCATTGGCATGACGTAACATTGTACATATTGCCAAAGCGTACTTTGGAAATTAAGTGATTAATTTAGAATATTAACATAATTAAAATAATAATAAATATTGTCAACGGGACAATCAGTAACCTCTCTCTCTCTCTCTCTCTCTCTCTCTCTCTCTCTCTCTCTCTCTCTCTCTCTCTCTCTCTCTCTCTCTCTCTCTCTCTCTCTCTCTCTCTCTCTCTCTCTCTCTCTCTCTCTCTCTCTCTCTCTCTCTCTCTCTCTCTCTCTCTCTCTCTCTCTCTCTCTCTCTCTCTCTCTCTCTCTCTCTCTCTCTCACGTAACAACACAAACACACACAAACTGTAATTTGCTGCAGGCCAAAACAAAACATCAGGTAACTCAGATGACAGGGCTGGAAAAGGTCTTTTAGAAATGAGTTCAGTTCACAGTGTGAAGTCCAGGTCTTCTTATCACTTCCCATTCTCATTCAAGTGCCAAATAAACGGAATCAATAAAAATAAATGACCAAACCATTCAAACAAAGAAACAACTTCCTAACTTTATCCCCCCCAAAAAATCGGAAAAGTCAGGATCCCACTTGAAGTTTAGCTAAGTAAAAATCAGGGTTGTGGTAAAAATGATTACAAAAACTGTAACTGTAATCTGTTACGTAACCAGCAAAAATATTGTAATCAGATTAGAGAGAAATTTGAAAACTAGATGATTACTTACTGGATTACTTTAAAATTGAGAAAGGATGTTTGCAATGACCTTCAATTTCAGCAGGTTCTAGTTTCAGTTTGATCCACCTGAGGCAGTAGAGTCAGATGGCAACAAATATGTTTGATGGATCCTCCTTATGGTCGTCTTCTAATGATGGATCCTCCTTATGGTCGTCTTCTAATGATGGATCCTCCTTATGGTCGTCTTCTAATGATGGATCCTCCTTATGGTCGTCTTCTAATGATGGATCCTCCTTATGGTCGTCTTCTAATGATGGATCCTCCTTATGGTCGTCTTCTAATGCCTCTAAAGGGGAAACTAATCCAAAAGTAACTGAAAGTAATCAGATTACGTTACTCAGTTTGAGTGATCCAAAAGTTCCTGATTACAATGTTGGACATAACTACTACTAATAATAATAATAATGTTGTAACTAGTAACTGTAACGGATTGCATTTAGAAAGTAACCTAATCAACCCCTGAGTAAAATCAAGCACCAACACTGGGGAAACAATTGAGTACGATTTTTTTGACAGCAAACTTCTGAGTTCCTCATCTTCATAGAAGGGAGGCATGGGTTGAGTATACTACAGAAGTAGAGTACAAATAAATAAATAAAACATATAAATATATATCTTGAATCATTGTTTTTATCCCTGTCCTTTATCACCACTAAACATGTTCCTAATCTAATCATCTTTCTCAGGGAAGTCTCACATCCTGTACTGCACATGTATGTTGATGCTTGGTCCATGTTGTATGTTGACGCTTGGTCCATGTTGTATGTTGATGCTTGGTCCATGTTGTATGTTGATGCTTGGTCCATGTTGTATGTTGATGCTTGGTCCATGTTGTATGTTGACGCTTGGTCCATGATGCGCTAGTATTTGTCTTCCCCTTCCTAATTACAAAGAAACTGTAACTGTAATCGGTTATGTAATCAGTTATGTAATCAGTCCCCTTCCTAAAACAAAGGCATCTGGAAAATGACCTTCAATGATGCAACAATTCACAGTAATAGCAAGACATTCTAATAGCAAGACATTCTAATAGCAAGACATTCTAATAGCAAGACATTCTAATAGCAAGACATTCTAATAGCAAGACATTCTAATAGCAAGACATTCTAATAGCAAGACATTCTCCATGGATACGGAGCAGGAGGGACCACACACACACACACACACACACACACACACACACACACACACACACACACACACACACACACACACACACACACACTAGGGACCTGGTTCGCAATTAATACCAATATTCTGTTGCCTAGCGAACTGTAAACGGGATCAACCCACGCAATTTAGTTCAGAAATGAGGTGTGGAGAGTTGTCTCTGTGTGTGTGTGTGTGTGTGTGTGTGTGTGTGTGTGTGTGTGTGGTCAGTCCAGAGATGAGGCGTGGAGAGTTAATTTGTTTAAAGATAACAGACAGTGAGACCACAAGCTGCCACATTAGCGTGCCACAGTGTTACAGGGGAAGAGGAAGAATATAATTC
>NC_139999.1:4893434-4963434 GCF_964263955.1 Coregonus lavaretus | reverse complement strand
AACGAGTCATGAGCCACGACCTTTCACCTGTCACCTGACCTTGGAGTAGGCTACCGGAAACAGATCACGTGACTGCATTCACTGTACTCACCCTTCAATAATGAATATCTAATTCTCATTTCTATGTTACCTCTATCATACACTCTTAGGAAAAAGGGTTCCGAAGGGGTTAATCGACTGTCCCCATAGAACCCTTTTTGGTTCCAGATAGAACCCTTTTCAGGGTTTCATGTAGAACCCTTTTGGGTTCCATGTAGGACCTACTTGGAACCCAAAACGGTTCTACTTGGAACCAAAGGGGTTCTACCTGGAACCAAAAGGGTTTTACATGCAGCCAAAAAGGGCTCTTCAAATGGTTCTGCTATGGGGACAGACAAAGAACCATTTAAGGTTCTAGATAACACCTTTTTTTCCTAAGAGTGTATCTGCTCCAAAGTCTACTATATAGAACTTAGAATGTAGAATTCGAATTTTAGAATTTTAGAATGTCTAATGTAAACATTCTATCCAGTGAAAGTTCTAAGTTCCGCAGTCCATTACAGACAGACAGAATGACAGACAGACAGGAAGTCTGTACTTTCCCCCCCCCAGAGCCCCAGATGGTGTAGCTTTACTGCACCCAGGAGGCCAGGCAGGGCCTGTGTCTCCCCACCCCTACAGACCCCTGCAGCTGACAGACTGCAACAGCTGGCCCCTGTGGAACAAGGTCTCATACATACACGCACAAGAAAATGAACACACATATTCACACACGCATACTGCACGTACAGACACGCGTACACGCACAGCGAGCGCGCATTCACGTTCATGAACACACACACACGCACGCGCACACAGTAAGGAGGTGAGGAAGGACAGTCAACCCAAAGGCACAGCAGGCTTTATGTGAGTGACAGCAGCAGGCCCTCTACCCAGCACCAACTGTAACCCAATAGAATGTGTGTGTGTGTGTGTGTGTTATTGTCTGAATTCTTATTATTTAAATATTCCTTACTTTGTCAAATAACTAAAGTATAGATGTTGGCCTTTAGGGGGCGCTGTTATAAGCAGTCTCCCTTAAATCAACTCAAAGTTTATTGGTCGCGTACACAGATTTGCAGATGTTATCGCAGGTGCAGGGAAATGTTTGTGGTTCTAGCTCCAACAGTGCAGTGATATCTAGCACTACCTAACACTACCTAGCACTACCTAGCACTACCTAGCACTACCTAACACTACCTAGCACTACCTAACACTACCTAGCACTACCTAGCACTACCTAACACTACCTAGCACTACCTAGCACTACCTAGCACTACCTAGCACTACCTAGCACCACCTAGCACTACCTAGCACTGCCTAGCACTACCTAGCACTACCTAACACTACCTAACACTACCTAGCACTACCTAGCACTACCTAACACTACCTAGCACAACCTAGCACTACCTAGCACTACCTAGCACTACCTAACACTACCTAACACTACCTAGCACTACCTAGCACTACCTAGCACTACCTAACACTACCTAGCACTACCTAGCACTACCTAACACTACCTAGCACTACCTAGCACTACCTAGCACTACCTAACACTACCTAGCACTACCTAGCACTACCTAGCACTACCTAACACTACCTAGCACTACCTAGCACTACCTAGCACTACCTAGCACTACCTAGCACTACCTAGCACTACCTAACACTACCTAGCACTACCTAGCACTACCTAGCACTACCTAGCAATACCTAGCACTACCTAACACTACCTAGCACTACCTAGCACTACCTAGCACTACCTAGCACTACCTAACACTACCTAACACTACCTAGCACTACCTAGCACTACCTAACACTACCTAGCAATACCTAGCACTACCTAACACTACCTAGCACTACCTAGCACTACCTAACACTACCTAGCACTACCTAGCACTACCTAGCACTACCTAACACTACCTAGCACAACCTAGCACTACCTAGCACTACCTAACACTACCTAGCACTACCTAGCACTACCTAACACTACCTAACACTACCTAGCACTACCTAGCACTACCTAACACTACCTAGCACTACCTAACACTACCTAGCACTACGTAGCACTACCTAACACTACCTAGCACTACCTAGCACTACCTAGCACTACCTAACACTACCTAGCACAACCTAACACTACCTAGCACTACCTAGCACTACCTAGCACTACCTAGCACTACCTAACACTACCTAACACTACCTAGCACTACCTAACACTACCTAGCACTACCTAACACTACCTAGCACTACCTAGCACTACCTAACACTACCTAGCACTACCTAGCACCACCTAGCACTACCTAGCACCACCTAGCACTACCTAGCACTACCTAGCACTACCTAGCACTACCTAACACTACCTAACACTACCTAGCACTACCTAGCACTACCTAGCACTACCTAGCACTACCTAGCACCACCTAGCACTACCTAGCACTACCTAACACTACCTAGCACTACCTAGCACTACCTAGCACTACCTAACACTACCTAGCACTACCTAACACTACCTAACACTACCTAGCACTACCTAGCACTACCTAGCACTACCTAGCACTACCTAGCACTACCTAACACTACCTAGCACTACCTAGCACTACCTAGCACTACCTAGCACTGTGCATGTGACAAACTGAAACTAAAAAAATAAACAATATACACATCATCCAGAAAAATAAAGAAATTAAGAAATATCAGAACGACTCTGCGGTCCGACTCATCCCAAACCACCTCAATTGTGTTGAGGTCGGGGGACTCCAGCCACCCTAGTCATAGAGAGTTCTCTCTGCTACCGCACGGCAAGCGGTACCAGAGTGCCAAGTCTAGGTCCAAAAGACTTCTCAACAGCTTCTACCCTCAAGCCATAAGACTCCTAAACAGCTAATCATGGCTACCCAGACTATTTGCACTGCCCCCCCACCCCATCCTTTTACGCTGCTGCTACTCTGTTAATTATTTATGCATAGTCACTTTAACTCTACCCACATGTACATATTACTTCAACTACCTCAACTAGCCGGTGCCCCCGCACATTGACTCTGCACCGGTACCCCCCTGTATATAGCCTCCCTACTGTTATTTTATTTTACTATTTTCTCAACACTTTTTTGTTGTTTTATTCTACTTTTTTATAAAAAATAAATGCACTGTTGGTTAAGGGCTGTAAGTAAGCATTTCACTGTAATGTCTACACCTGTTGTATTCGGCGCATGTGGCCAATAAAAATGGATTTGATTTGATTTGATGCAGCACTCCATCACTCTCCTTCTTGATAAAATAGCCCTTACACAGCCTGGAGGTGTGTTGGGTCATTGTCCTGTTGAAAAACATTACAAAGAAAAACAGAACACGCACGTCTTCTTCCCAGAAATCCTAGTATGAAGTGCTCAGTACCATTGAAAGCTTTTGTGTCAAAGTGGCAGCTCTTAACTTCAGTTACTGTATTACAAAGGAGAACACAATATTCTAAAGAAAAATGTCTATAAACTCTCCCGAAGATCCTTCAGACTCCAAAAGTATTAACTCTTTGGATGATTGTGTCACCTAACACATACCGTGTGGAAAAATTATAAAACCATATGCTACCAGCATTTTGGTAACTTTCAATGATTTTATGTAATTTATCACAATACGTCTAGTTGCCCTTTTGGGTTCTTCAGATCTTTACAGGTGTCTGTAATAATCTCTGGCCCTCTGTGTGGCCTTATCACATGTAAAATATATAAAATAATCAAATAAGATGATTTTAAAATCAAATACAATAATTATACTAAACATTATCCTAAACGTAAACCGTCAACTTAGTGACGTTTAATATGAGGGTTTCCGCATGAAATAACCTTTATATTTCTTGACATTTTTATCTATTTTACAATGTCAATTTATTGTTAATGTTTTGGCACCAAACTCGTCCGTTGTGAATAAAGTCAAGAGTTGGAAGAGTTGCAGAGTTAGTTGAAAATAATGCCATTGTTGATTGGATGCTTTTTTTCATTAATTAGGCTATTTTGTCTTGAACCATGTGGTGTATCCATTGGAAACCCATGGACAATATGGACCAGATATTATTTTTTTAATTGAAGTTATAAATGACCACAGTTACAATAGATTGCCATAGATGAATGTTCCAGTAACTTTGGTACCAGTGGCTTTGCAACACTAATCCTAACCTTACAACTTTATGGATTTAATAATCAGCTGAATTTTTAAAAGGCACCCTATTCCATTTATAATGTGGTCCTCTGTAGCTCAATTGGTAGAGCACGGCGCTTGTAACGCCAGGGTAGTGGGTTCGATCCCCGGGACCACCCATTACGTAAAAACATGTATGCACACATGACTGTAAGTCGCTTTGGAAAAAAAAAGCGTCTGCTAAATGGCATATTAATTAATAATGCACTAGAGTACTTTTTGACCAGGACCTCATCAACGGGGCCACCGCGGTCAATATCTTCATATATTCCTCTGCATACACATCTCAGAGAAGCTGAAATGGTCTAGTCACACGGACACCGTGGTGAAGAAGGCACCACAGCGACTCTTCAACTTCAGGATGCTGAAGAAATTCGGCCTGTCCCAGAGGGCCCTCACAGTGTTCTACAGGAGCACCGTCGAGAGCCTACTGTCTGGCTGCATCACAGCCTGGTACGGCTGCTCCACCGCCGCGGCCCGCAAGGCTCTTCAGAGGGTGGTACGTGCAGCCGAACGCACCATCGGGTGCACACTGCCTGCCCTACAGGACAACTACAACACCAGGGGTCGCAGGAAGGCCAAGAAGATCTTCAGGGACCCCAGCCACCCAATCCCATGCCCTGTTATCCTCGCTTCAATCACTCAGACGTGGGCAGTACAGGAGCATCATGGCAAAAAATCTGAAAGACTGGCCAATAGTTTTTACCCTCAGACCATCAATAGACCATCAATAGTTTCTACCCTCAGACCATCAATAGACCATCAATAGTTTCTACCCTCAGACCATTATGTTCTTAACTGACTTTTTTTGGCTCCTCTCATATCTTCTTGTTCCTTATTTGAGTGCTCTCTCCCTCCCTTTTGGCTCCTCTAATATCTTCTCTTCTCCCTTTTTATTCTTCCTTATTTGTGGGCCTCATAATAATAAGGCCTCCTCATTCCCTCCATGTTTATCTTTCTCTCTCAACTGAAAAAGCTTCTTTCTTTTCTGGCACAAGCTGGTAGTGAAACACAAAAACAACCTTTTGTTGTGTTCAGAACTTGACAACTTTAATTCTCCTACATTCTCAACAACAACAAAAAATGCAATTGACCTTCTAATTTGTGTCTTGTTCAAAGTAAATCAGAGGTCTGTTGTGATCGACCTTGTGGCTTGTTCATAGTAAATTAGAGGTCTGTTGTGATTGACCTTTTGGCTTGTTCAAAGTAAATCAGAGGTATGTTGTGATTGACAGCAGACCTCTGATGTACATAGGCAACACATACCTACACACACACACACGCACACACACACGCACACGCACACACACACACACAGATGCAGGCATGCGCACACATTCTGATAATGCTTTTATATTCCTGAGAAAGATAAACGTATTTACAGTTTCAAGCTGTATGTTTACCTCAACATGCAAACATGTGATTTCATTTTCAGTCACTGCCTTATGTTGAGAGAAGAATGATGCTGTGACCTCACAGGGTTTGGTCGCACTTCTAGATGTTGCGCCTCAAGAAGCTACAATTCCTACAGACGCGCTATCTTAATTAAAACAGTTTCTCACACTAGGCAAATTAATCCTGCAGTAATAGGAAATGTTAGGATAAATCAAGTCTGACATTTTAAAGTGGAAATTACTAACTTTAGAAGCCTTTTTTTAAACCTTCAAAACACTATATTTTAAATTCTCCGTGACAACAGCGTGATCCAATTAAGATAGTACACCTGTATCAGCAAAACACCTGCAGATTCTATCATTTTATTATAAGGCCCAGGTGATGGTGAACGTTATCAAGAGAGGTTAAATCAAGTGTGACGTGTCGAAACCAGTCACAGGGTTTGGTCACAGGATCCCCCTTCAGGGGAAACAGAGAGGCTGCTTCCCACAGGGTTTGATCACAGGATCCCACTTCAGGCGAAACAGAGGCTGTGTCCCACAGGGTTTGGTCACAGGATCCCCCTTCAGGGGAAACAGAGAGGCTGCTTCCCACAGGGTTTGGTCACAGGATCCCACTTCAGGCTGAACAGAGGCTGTGTCCCACAGGGTTTGGTCACAGGATCCCCCTTCAGGGAAAACAGAGGTTGTATCCCTAATAGCACCCTATTCCCTTTATAGTGCACTACTTTTGACCAGGGCCCTATGGGCCTGTGTGTGTGGCGTCAGTATGCATGTGTGTGCGTGTTATTTGTGTGTGTGTGTGTGTTGGGGTGTCAGTGTAATTATGTGTGAGTGTGTGGGTAGAGTCCAGTGTGTGGGTAGAGTCCAGTGTGTGGGTAGAGTCCAGTGTGTGGTAGAGTCCAGTGTGGGGGTAGAGTCCAGTGTGTGGTTAGAGTCCAGTGTGTGGTAGAGTCCAGTGTGTGGTAGAGTCCAGTGTGTGTGTGGAGTCGGTGCAAGATAATTAGTGCAAAAAATGGTCAATGCAGGTAGTCCGGGAAGCCATTTGATTGGCTATTTAGGAGTCTTGTTTTTAGCATTCTCATGGCTTGCGGGTAGAAGCTGTTCAGGGCCTGTTGGTTCCAGACTTGGTGCACTGCTACCGCTTGCCGTGCAGTAGCAGAGAGAAGTCTACGGCTTGGGTGGCTGCAGTCTTTTGACAATTCTCTGGGCCTTCCTCTGACCCGTCTGGTATAGAGGTCCTGGATGGCGGGGAGATCGGCCCCAGTGATGTACTGAGCCGTACTGAAAACCCTCTGTAGACCCTTGCGGTCGGGTGCCTTACAGTTGCCTTACCAAGCGGTGATGCAACCGGTCAAAGATGCTCTCAATGATGCAGCTGTAGAACTTTTTAAGCATCTGAGGGCCCCTCTTCACAACTGTGTTGGTGTGAGTAGACCATGTTAATTCCTTAGTGATGTGGACACAGAGGAACTTGAAGCTCTCGACCCGCTCCACTACAGCCCAGTCGATGTGGATGGGGGGCGTGCTCGGCCCTCTGTTTCCTGTCGTCCACGATCAGCTCCTTTGTCTTTCTGACGTTGAGGGAGATGTTGTTGTCCAGGTCTCTGACCTCCTCCCTATAGGCTTTCTCATCGTCGTCGGTGATCAGTCCTACCACCGTCATGTCGTCAGCAAATTTGATGATGGTGTTGGATTCATGCGCGGCCACCAGTGGTGGTCAGTGCCTTATTTCTATTACAGCACATTCATTCATATTCCATTCACCCAGTTCAATATAGAATCGATAGTTTTAGGATACTACATGATACTTGAGGTTGCTACAGCTAAGTTTACAACTTAGAGGTGACAGACAGTGACACATTCAATACCGCCTTGCACACTATCGCCTTCATCTAGCTTATCCTCACTAAGACCTTCCTTCACTAAAGGCCCTCACTAAGACCTTCCTTCACTAAAGGCCCTCACTAAGACCTTACTTCACTAAAGGCCCTCACTAAGACCTTCCTTCACTAAAGGCCCTCACTAAGACCTTCCTTCACTAAAGGCCCTCACTAAGACCTTCCTTCACTAAAGGCCCTCACTAAGACCTTCCTTCACTAAAGGCCCTCACTAAGACCTTCCTTCACTAAAGGCCCTCACTGACCTTACTTCACTAAAGGCCCTCACTAAGACCTTCCTTCACTAAATGGCTCCGTCTTATGCCACAATTTTGCAGCCCCAGACAAAATCTCCACGTCATCGGCAAATTCTCAGGTCGTAAACGATTGTGGGATGTCTTGCCTGGTTCAGTGGGTCTAGGTCTGCTGATTAAGTACTACGTGCAGGTGTAGGCTCTGACAAAGTAATGGGAGTGTCTTAACACTGGACTCTACCCAAACACTGGACTCTACCCACACACTGGACTCTACCCACACACTGGACTCTACCCACACACTGGACTCTACCAACACACTGGACTCTACCACACACTGGACTCTACCCATACACTGGACTCTACCCACACACTGGACTCTACCCACACACTGGACTCTACCCACACACTGGACTCTACCCACACACTGGACTCTACCCACACACTGGACTCTACCCACACACTGGACTCTACCCATACACTGGACTCTACCACACACTGGACTCTACCACACACTGGACTCTACCCACACACTGGACTCTACCCACACACTGGACTCTACCCACACACTGGACTCCACCACACACTGGACTCTACCCACACACTGGACTCTACCCACACACTGGACTCTACCCACACACTGGACTCTACTCACACACTGGACTCTACCCACACACTGGACTCTACCCACACACTGGACTCTACCCATACACTGGACTCTACCCACACACTGGACTCTACCCACACACTGGACTCTACCCACACACTGGACTCTACCCACACACTGGACTCTACCCACACACTGGACTCTACTCACACACTGGACTCTACTCACACACTGGACTCTACCCACACACTGGACTCTACCACACACTGGACTCTACCCACACACTGGACTCTACCACACACTGGACTCTACCCACACACTGGACTCTACCCACACACTGGACTCTACCCACACACTGGACTCTAACACACACTGGACTCTACCCACACACTGGACTCTACCCACACACTGGACTCTACCCACACACTGGACTCTACCCTCACACTGGACTCTACCACACACTGGACTCTACCCACACACTGGACTCTACTCACACACTGGACTCTACCCACACACTGGACTCTACCCACACACTGGACTCTACCACACACTGGACTCTACCCACACACTGGACTCTACCCACACACTTTTTATTTTTTTTATGAGTATGGCCTTATTTCTATTACAGCATATTGGATGACTGTCATTCATATTCCATTCACCCAGCTCACTGTAACATCGATAGGTTTAGGCTACTAAATGATACTAACATTTTCATTGTACCCATCATGAGGTTGCTACAACCTAGCCTATGAATGAAAGTTCATAACGTAGGTGCACATTGAGATAATATTTTGTAATCAAGGTGACAGACAGTGACACATTCAACACTGCCTTGCACACTCTTGCCTGCATCTAGCTGATCTAGGTTGTAATCATTAGTCCAACAGTTGCAAACGAGAGTTTCTGTTGGACAAATTCAGGTATGTTTATCCCCGTTTCGTAACGTTTGCTTACGTTCAAGAAACGCTTTTCAACAGAATCGGCGGAACGAATACACCCCTGATCACACGTTAACACAGTTCACTTTCATAGCAGCCACGTTGTATTCCTTCTCGCATCTACGGCCTGTCCTCCTCTCACATTTTCGCTTCGCTTGTGGACTTCAGTGCACAACACATCAGCTGTATGTGACCAGGTGAATAAACCTTTACCAAGCCAAACCATATCATAACCGCTACACACAGCCTACATTGTTGACACCATATTAGCTATAGTGACGTCATAGTCAGCATAGCTAATAGAACTAACGTGTTACAGTCATGCAGTACAGTGTTCCGTCAGTAAGCAGTTTAACAGTTACACCTGCAGGCCCCGGTCAAAATAAATTAGTAAAACCAAAAACGTACCTTGAGTTCCAGTGTTGTGTTGGATAGTCATAGCCAGCTAGCTAACATAGCATCCCTCTGTTTGAGCCGGGTGTTTGAGTAGGCAAAACTAGCTAGCTGCATTTTCTAGATAAGTAAGTGAAGTGAAAGTGGAATAAAAGAGATGAAATATCGCTCTTGCTTCTCCTTCATTTTTTAAGAAATTAATTTGTTAAAAACTGTTCAACTCTCTTTGAGGCAGCTACTCACCACATGTTGTGCGTTGCAGTGCTAGCTAGCTGTGGCTTATGCTTTCAGTGCTAGATTAATTCTCTGATCCTTTGATTGGGTGGACAACATGTCAGTTCATGCTGCAAGAGCTCTGATAGGTTGGAGGACATCCTCCGGAAGTTGTCATAATTAATTTGTACGGGTTGAGAACCATGAGCCTCCTAAGTTTTGTATTGAAGTCAATGTACCCAGAGGAGGACGGAAGCTAACTGTCCTCCGGCTACACCATGGTGCTACCCTACAGAGTGCTGTTGAGGCAACTGTAGACATTCATTGCAAAACAATGTGTTTTAATCAATTATTTGGTTACATGTGAATATATTTTGTACAGTTTTATCTAAAAATAATAACTTTTTTAACGTTTCACAATTGTTCTTTTTATGAAATTCACTGAGGAGGATGGTCCTCCCCTTCTTCTGAGGAGGAGCCTCCACTGGCAGCCACACAGTCGTGGGTGAACAGGGAGAACAGGAAGGACTAAGCACACACCCCTGAGGGGCCTCCGTGTTGATGGTCAGCGTGGCGGATGTGTAGTTGTCTACCGGTATCCTGCGTTCTTGCGCATGTTAACCTGTTTAAAGGTCTTACTCACATCAGCTACAGAGAGTGAGATCACACAGTCGTCCGGAACAGATGGTGCTCTCATGCATGGTTCAGTGTTGCTTGCCTCGAAGCATAGAAGGCATTTAGCTCATCTGGGTTTCCCTTTGTATTCCGTGATAGTTTGCAAGCCTTGCCAAATCCATCGAGCGTCAGAGCCCGCGTAGTATAATTTGATCTTAGTCCTGTATTGATGCTTTACCTGTTTGATGGCTCGTCGGCGGTCATAACGGGACTTCTTATGAGCATCCGGATTAGTGTCCCACTCCTTGAAATCGGCAGCTCTAGCCTTTAGCTCAGTGCGGATGGTGCCTGTAATTCATGGCTTCTGGTTGGGGTATGTACAGTGGGGAAAAAAAGTATTTAGTCAGCCACCAATTGTGCAAGTTCTCGCACTTAAAAAGATGAGAGAGGCCTGTCATTTTCATCATAGGTACACGTCAACTATGACAGACAAATTGAGGAAAAGAATTCCAGAAAATCACATTGTAGGATTTTTAATGAATTTATTTGCAAATTATGGTGGAAAATAAGTATTTGGTCACCTACAAACAAGCAAGATTTCTGGCTCTCACAGACCTGTAACTTCTTCTTTAAGAGGCTCCTCTGTCCTCCACTCGTTACCTGTATTAATGGCACCTGTTTGAACTTGTTATCAGTATAAAAGACACCTGTCCACAACCTCAAACAGTCACACTCCAAACTCCAATGTGGCCAAGACCAAAGAGCTGTCAAAGGACACCAGAAACAAAATTGTAGACCTGCACCAGGCTGGGAAGACTGAATCTGCAATAGGTAAGCAGCTTGGTTTGAAGAAATCAACTGTGGGAGCAATTATTAGGAAATGGAAGACATACAAGACCACTGATAATCTCCCTCGATCTGGGGCTCCAAGCAAGATCTCACCCCGTGGGGTCAAAATGATCACAAGAACGGTGAGCAAAAATCCCAGAACCACACGGGGGGACCTAGTGAATGACCTGCAGAGAGCTGGGGACCAAAGTAACAAAGCCTACCATCAGTAACACACTACGCCGCCAGGGACTCAAATCCTGCAGTGCCAGACGTGTCCCCCTGCTTAAGCCAGTACATGTCCAGGCCCGTCTTAAGTTTGCTAGAGTGCATTTGGATGATCCAGAAGAGGATTGGGAGAATGTCATATGGTCAGATGAAACCAAAATAGAACTCTTTGGTAAAAACTCAACTCGTCGTGTTTGGAGGACAAAGAATGCTGAGTTGCATCCAAATAACACCATACCTACTGTGAAGCATGGGGGTCAAAACATCATGCTTTGGGGCTGTTTTTCTGCAAAGGGACCAGGACGACTGATCCATGTAAAGGAAAGAATGAATGGGGCCATGTATCGTGAGATTTTGAGTGAAAACCTCCTTCCATCAGCAAGGGCATTGAAGATGAAACGTGGCTGGGTCTTTCAGCATGACAATGATCCCAAACACACCGCCCGGGCAACGAAGGAGTGGCTTCGTAAGAAGCATTTCAAGGTCCTGGAGTGGCCTAGCCAGTCTCCAGATCTCAACCCCATAGAAAATCTTTGGAGGGAGTTGAAAGTCTGTGTTGCCCAGCGACAGCCCCAAAACATCACTGCTCTAGAGGAGATCTGCATGGAGGAATGGGCCAAAATACCAGCAACAGTGTGTGAAAACCTTGTGAAGACTTACAGAAAACATTTGACCTGTGTCATTGCCAACAAAGGGTATATAACAAAGTATTGAGAAACTTTTGTTATTGACCAAATACTTATTTTCCACCATAATTTGCAAATAAATTCATAAAAAATCCTACAATGTGATTTTCTGGAAAAAAAATTCTCATTTTGTCTGTCATAGTTGACGTGTACCTATGATGAAAATTACAGGCCTCTCTCATCTTTTTAAGTGGGATAACTTGCACAATTGGTGGCTGACTAAATACTTTTTTCCCCACTGTATGTACGGTCACTGTTGGGACGACATCATCAATGTATTTATTAATGAAACCGGTTACTGATGTGGTAAACTCCTCAGTGGTATCGGATTAATCCCGAGAACTTATTCCAGTTTGTGCTAGCTAAACAGTCCTGTAGCTTAGCATCCGCTTCATCGGACAACTTCCTTATTGAGCGCATCACTGATACTTCCTGTTTGAGTTTTAGCTTGTAAGCAGGAAGCAGGAGGATAGAGTTATGGTCTGGTTTGCCAAAGGGAGGGCGAGGGAGGGCCTTGGATGCGTTTCTGTGTGTGGACTAAAAGTGATCTAGAGTTGTTTCGCCTCTAGTTGCATACGTGACATGCTGGTAAAAATGAGGTAAAACGGATTTCAGTTTCCCTGCATTAAAATCACCGTCCACGAGAAACGTCTCCTCTGGATGTGCATTTCCTTGTTTGCTCATGGCTCTATGTAGCTTGTTGAGTGCGGTCTTAGTTCCAGTATCGGTTTGTTAAATAGACAGCTATGAAAAATATAGATGATGACTCTTTGTAAATAGTGTGGACTGCAACTTATCATAAGGTATTCTAACTCATGTGAGCTGAAACTTGAGACTTCCTTAACATGTGAAATCGATGCACCATCTTGTTGTTAACAAAGATACACACCCCCCTCCTCCCTTCGTCTTACCTGAGGCTGCCCTCCAGTCCTGACGATGCATAGAAAAACCAGCCAGATGTATATTATCCATGTCCTCGTTCAGCCACGACTCCGAGAAACAGGATATTACCACAGGAGGTTGGTGGAAACATGTGGTAATGGGCTGGAGCAGTCTGATTGGCTGGAGCAGTTTTCCATCTGTTTGATGCCATTCCATTTGCTCTGTTCCGACCGTTATTATGAGCCGTTCTCCACTCAGCAGCCTCCACTGGACATTATAGTTTTTCAGTTCCTGTTGATAGGATAGTCTCGAACGGAGCTCATCCAGTTTGTTCTCCAGTGACTGCACGTTCACCGATACGGTCTTTTTACTCTCCGTCGTGGTCTCGTCAGGATGCCGCCTGCCTCTCTTTCGCCCTCCACTTCCTCTTTCCGAGTCCCGGGGATTGGGGCAGAATGTCCCAGAGCTGCCGACTCATTCAAGTAGATAATTCCATCCAAATCTAGGTTAATTATCACTCTTCTGATGTCCAGAAGCTGTTTTTGGTCATAGGAAATGATGGCGGGATATATTTTATACCAAAATTAGTTAAGATCAGCGTAAAAAACACACAGAAAATAGCAGAATTGGTCAGGCGCCTGTAAGATGGCCGTTATCCACTGCATTGCCATCTTCATGCTCCAAAGTTCGCTGTCATGTAGAGAGTTATCAACGCACAACGAAATGTATTGTACATGTTGTCTATTTATAGTCTGTATGTAATATCAAGATCCTGGATGATTTGTATCCACTATACAGCAACAAATATATAACTAATAATTACCAACATTTTCTTAAACTGAGATATATGTTTTTTGTTGTTGCAAGGGTTAAATTGTTGACTACAGCTCATGGATTTACCAGTTAACACCTGCTTACTATCCTTCCTTTGAGTCTCAAATAGCACCCTATTCCCTATAAGGTTCGCTACTTCTAACCAGGGCCAACAGGTCTAGGGTCAAAAGTAGGGCACTATATAGTGAATAGGGTGCCTTTAGGGACTCACACCCATTTGTGCACCTGAACCGGAAAAGCTTGCAAATCACATGCATTGTCAGGAAAACCTCCTGCCCTAGGCATTACCAATCAATCACAGAACAACTCCTGCCCTAGGCATTACCAATCAATCACAGATCAACTCCTGCCCTAGGCATTACCAATCAATCACAGATCAACTCCTGCCCTAGGCATTACCAATCAATCAAATATCAACTCCTGCACTAGGCATTACCAATCAATCAAATATCAACTCCTGCCCTAGGCATTACCAATCAATCACAGATCAACTCCTGCCCTAGGCATTACCAATCAATCAAAGATCAACTCCTGCACTAGGCATTACCAATCAATCAAAGATCAACTCCTGCCCTGGGCATTTTTTATATCAAATCGCCAATTGGCAATCCAACCCTTATGGGATTAATTGACACATAAACAAACATTACAATAATTCACTATGATGATTCAATGATAATTATTTCCAATCAATCACAGATCAGCTGTCTCTGCAGCTCAGGCCCTCACAGGTGATTGTGGACTGAACATCACAGGGCGGGAGGCTATTTATGGTACAGTGTAGCATACAAACACACACACACACACGCACACACAGAGAGAGACACACACACACACACACACAGACACACACACACACAGAGACACACACACACACACACACACACACACACACACACACACACACACACACACACACACAGAGACACACACACACACACACAGAGACACATACACACAGACACACACACACACACACACACATATACACACACACACACACACACACACACACACACATTCACACAGAGCAGCTAACAGGGTCTAATATCCTATCAGAGCAGAGTGGCTCACCTACAGGGAAAGAGCAGCACACACACACTCATACAAACACACACACACTCATACAAACACACACACACTCATACAAACACACACACACTCATACAAACACACACACACTCATACAAACACACACACACTCATACAAACACACACACACTCATACAAACACACACACCTGCACAAACGCACGCCTGCACAAACGCACACCTGCACAAACGCACACCTGCACAAATGCACACCTGCACAAACGCACACCTGCACAAACACACACCTGCATAAACGCACAAACACCTGCACAAACACACACACCTGCACAAACACACACATACCTGCACAACCACAGACACACCTACACAACCACACACACACCTACACAACCACACACACCTCACCAGGGAAAAAGCAGCCACAGACACCTGATATTAATTCATTTTCCATAGAGCTCTGGTCCATTCCCTCTATAATGCTCTGGTCCATTCCCTCTATAATGCTCTGATCCTTTCCCCCTAAAATGCTCTGGTCCATTCCCTCTATAATTCTCTGGTCCATTCCCTCTATAATGCTCTGGTCCATTCCCTCTATTGAGGTCTGGTCCTTTCTCTCTATAATGTTCTGGTCCAGTCCCTCTATAGAACTCTGGTCAATTCCCTCTATAATGCTCTGGTCCATTCCCTCTATAATTCTCTTGTCCATTCCCTCTATTGAGCTCTGGTCCATTTCCTCCATAATGCTCTGGTCCATTCCCTCTATAATGCTCTGGTCCATTCCCTCTATTGAGCTCTGGTCCATTCCCTCTATTGAGCTCTGGTCCATTCCCTCTATTGAGCTCTGGTCCATTCCCTCTATTGAGCTCTGGTCCATTCCCTCTATAATGCCCTGGTCCATTCCCTCTATAATGCTCTGGTCCATTCCCTCTATAATTCTCTGGTCCATTCCCTCTATTGATCTCTGGTCCATTCCCTCTATAATTCTCTGGTCCATTCCCTCTATAATGCTCTGGTCCATTCCCTCTATAATGCTCTGGTCAATTCCCTCTATTGAGCTCTGGTCCATTCCCTCTATAATGCTCTGGTCCATTCCCTCTATAATGCTCTGGTCAATTCCCTCTATTGAGCTCTGGTCCATTCCCTCTATAATAATTAGCGACCCCATGGAGCTCTGTTCAATAGAAGTGCACCGTGTAGGGGAGGGGTAGGCAACCTGGTCATGTTTTGATTTAATCGACCTGGAAGACCAGGTGTACTAAATTTAGGCAATCACTGAACTGATATAATAATATAATACGCCATTTTAGCAGACACTTTTATCCAAAGCAACATACAGTCATGCGTGCATACATTTTTACGTTTGGGTGGTCCCGGGGATTGAACCCACTACCTTGGCGTTACAAGCGCCGTGCTCTACAATTGAGCTGCAGAGGACACTGATCATTTAACTTGGTAGCTCTGTGTGGTGCCTAGTTGGGACAAACCCAGGAACAAGGTTGCCCTGATGTAGGGAATACGGTAGCGTCTGGAATGTAGCCTAACAGAGAATAATGTGCCCTCCAAAACACACGCACACAGACATAGAATGTGTCAGCTGACATGTATAGTGTGCCTCTAAGTCACCTCCAGCATGCCCTCTGTTGTCCTGCTTTAATTGTAATGGTCTGCAGCTGCCAAAACTAGATCCTGGCCCTGCTCCACCATCTCAACCAACCCCTTCTCTTCCCACTATTACAATCACTCACCCTCCCTCTCTCTATCTCTCTCTCTCCCTCTCTCTCTCTCTCCTCTCTCTCTCTCTCTCTCTCTCTCCTCTCTCTCTCTCTCTCTCTCTCTCTCTCTCTCTCTCTCTCTCTCACTCACCCCGTCTCTCTCTCTCTTCTCTCTCTCTCTCTCTCTCTCACTCACCCCGTCTCTCTCTCTCTCTCTCTCTCTCTCTCTCACTCACCCCGTCTCCTCTCTCTCTCTCTCTCTCTCTCTCTCTCTCTCTCTCTCTCACACCACGTCTCTCTCTCTCTCTCTCTCTCTCTCTCTCTCTCTCTCTCTCTCCACTCCCCCCGTCTCTCTCTCTCCTCTCTCTCTCTCTCTCTCTCACTCTCTCTCAATCTCTCTCTATCTCTCTCTCTCTCTCTCTCTCTATCTCTCTCTCTCTATCTCTCACTCTCTCACCCCGTCTCTCTCTCTCTCTCTCTCTCTCTCTCTCTCTCTCTCTCTCTCTCTCTCTCTCTCTCTCTCTCTCACTCACCCCGTCTCTCTCTTTCTCTCTCTCTCTCTCTCTTTCTTTCACTCACCCTGTCTCTCTCTCTCACTCTCTGAGTGACGTTGACAGGAGTAGTAGATTGTCCCTAACAGCTGGCCCAGCACAGTAGACAGAGAATGACTCTGTCCTTCAAATCTCTCAGAGGAGTGTGTGTATGTGTGCGTGTGCGTGTGCGTGTGTGTGTGCGTGTGCGTGTGTGTGCGCGCGCGTGTGTGTGTGTGTGTGTGTGTGTGTGTGTGTGTGTGTGTGTGTGTGTGTGTGTGTGTGTGTGTGTGTGTAAAAGCTATAAAGGTACAGCATGGTATTGAGTTCTGTCAGTGTGATATCAGTTCCGTAATTACACATCTAGATGGGAACACTAACATATGGATGAAGTCTCTACAGCCATTGATCAGTGTTGTGAAAACAGAACTGGATTCGTATAGTGTGATGAGCCTTGCAAGTACATGTCTTCATCTAGTCGTGATGAGCCATGCCAGAACATGTCTTTATCTAGTCGTGATGAGCCATGCCAGAACATGTCTTCATCTAGTCGTAATGGGCCATGCCAGTACGTCTTCATCTAGTCGTGATGAGCCATGCCAGAACATGTCTTTATCTAGTCGTGATGAGCCATGCCAGAACATTTCTTCATCTAGTCGTAATGGGCCATGCCAGAAAATGTCTTCATCTAGTCATGATTGGCCATGCCAGAACATGTCTTTATCTAGTCGTGATGAGCCATGCCAGAACATGTCTTCATCTAGTCGTAATGGGCCATGCCAGTACATGTCTTCATCTAGTCGTGATGAGCCATGCCAGAACATGTCTTTATCTAGTCGTGATGAGCCATGCCAGAACATGTATTCATCTAGTCGTAATGGGCCATGCCAGAAAATGTCTTCATCTAGTCATGATGGGCCATGCCAGAACATGTCTTTATCTAGTCGTGATGAGCCAAGCCAGAACATGTCTTCATCTAGTCGTGATGAGCCATGCCAGAACCTGTCTTTATCTAGTCGTGATGAGCCATGCCAGAACATGTCTTCATCTAGTCGTAATGGGCAATGCCAGAAAATGTCTTCATCTAGTCATGATGGGCCATGCTAGAACATGTCTTCATCTAGTCGTGATGAGCCCTGCCAGTTCTTTTCTTTATCTAGTCGTGATGGGCCCTGCCAGAACATGTCTTTATCTGGTCGTGATGGGCATTGCCAGTACATGTCTTTATCTAGTCGTGATGGGCCATGCCAGAACATGTCTTTATCTTGTCGTAGTGGGCCATGCCAGAACATTTCTTCATCTAGTCGTAATGGGCTATGCCAGAACATGTCTTTATCTAGTCGTGATGAGCCATGCCAGAACATGTCTTCATCTAGTCGTAATGGGCCATGCCAGTACATCTTCATCTAGTCGTGATGAGCCATGCCAGTACATGTCTTCATCTAGTCGTTTTGGGCCATGCCAGAACATTTCTTTATCTAGTCGTAATGGGCCATGCCAGAACATGTCGTAATCTAGTCGTGATGGGCCATGCCAGAACATTTCTTTATCTAGTCGTAATTAGCCATGCCAGTACATATCTTTATCTAGTCGTAATGGACCATGCCAGAACATGTCTTTATCTAGTAGTGATGGGCCATGCCAGAAAATGTCTTTATCTAGTCGTGATGGGCCATGCCAGAAAATGTATTTATCTAGTCATAGTGGGCCATGCCAGAACATTTCTTCATCTAGTCGTAATGGGCTATGCCAGAACATGTCTTTATCTATTCGTGATTTGCCATGCCAGAACATGTATTTATCTAGTCGTGATGGGCCATGCCAGAACATTTCTTTATCTATAGTGATGGGCCATGCCAGAACATGTTTTAATCTAGTCGTAATGGGCCATGCTAGAACATGACTTCATCTAGTCATGATGGGCCATTTCAGAACATGTCTTCATCTAGTCGTAATGAGCAATGCCAGAACATGTCTTTATCTAGTCGTGATATGGCCATGCCAGAACATGTCTTTATCTACTCATGATGGGGCATGTCAGTACATGTCTTTATCTAGTCGTTATGGGCTATGCCAGAACACATCTTTCTCTATTCTGCACCTAGTCGTACTGGGCCATGCCAGAACATGTCTTTATCTAGTCGTGATGGGCCATGCCAGAACATGTCTTTATCTAGTCGTGTTGGGCCATGCCAGAACGTGTCTTCATCTAGTCGTGATGGGCCATGCCAGTACATGTCTTCATCTAGTCGTTTTGGGCCATGCCAGAACATGTCTTTATCTAGTCGTAATGGGCCATTAAAGAACATGTCGTCATCTAGTCATGATGGGCCATGCCAGATCATTTCTTTATCTAGTCGTAATTAGCCATGCCAGTACATATCTTTATCTAGTCGTAATGGACCATGCCAGAACATGTCTTTATCTAGTCGTGATTGGCCATGCCAGAACATGTCTTCATCTAGTCGTAATGGGACATGCCAGAACATGTCTTCATCTAGTCGTGTTGCGCCATGCTAGAACGTGTCTTTATCTAGTCGTGATGGACCATGCCAGAACATGTCTTTATCTAGTAGTGATGGGCCAAGCCAGAAAATGTCTTTATCTAGTGGTGATGGGCCATGCCAGAAAAATTATTTATCTAGTCGTAGTGGGCCATGCCAGAACATTTCTTCATCTAGTCGTAATGGGCTATGCCAGAACATGTCTTTATCTACTCGTGATTTGCCATGCCAGAACATGTATTTATATATTCGTGATTTGCCATGCCAGAACATGTATTTATCTAGTTTTGATTTGCCATGCCAGAACATGTATTTATCTAGTCGTGATGGGCCATGCCAGAACATGTTTTAATCTAGTCGTAATGGGCCATGCTAGAACATGACTTCATCTAGTCATGATGGGCCATTTCAGAACATGTCTTCATCTAGTCGTAATGAGCAATGCCAGAACATGTCTTTATCTAGTCTTGATATGGCCATGCCAGAACATATCTTTATCTAGTCGTGATGGGCCATGCCAGAACATGTCTTTATCTAGTCATGATGGGGCATGTCAGTACATGTCTTTATCTAGTCGTTATGGGCCATGCCAGAACACATCTTTATCTAGTTTGCACCTAGTCGTACTGGGCCATGCCAGAACATGTCTTTATCTAGTCGTGATGGGCCATGCCAGAACATGTCTTTATCTATTGGTGATGGGCCTTGCCAGAACTTGTCTTTATCTAGTCGTGATGGGCCATGCCAAAACATGTCTTCATCTAGTCGTGATGGGCCATGCCAGAACATGTCTTTATCTTGTCGTAATGGGCCATGCCAGTACATGTCTTCATCTAGTCGTGATGGGCCATGCCAGAACATTTCTTTATCTAGTCGTAATTAGCCATGCCAGTACATATCTTTATCTAGTCGTAATGGGCCATGGCAGAACATGTCTTTATCTAGTCGTGATGGGCCATGCCAGAACATGTCTTTATCTTGTCGTAATGGGCCATGCCAGTACATGTCTTCATCTAGTCGTGATGGGCCATGCCAGAACATTTCTTTATCTAGTCGTAATTAGCCATGCCAGTACATATCTTTATCTAGTCGTAATGGGCCATGGCAGAACATGTCTTTATCTAGTCATGATGGGCCATGCCAGAACATGTCTTTATCTAGTCGTGATGGGCCATGCCAGAATATGTCTTCATCTAGTCGTAATGGGCCATGCCAGAACATGTCTTCATCTAGTCGTGTTGGGCCATGACAGAACATATCTTTATCTAGTCGTGATGGGCCATGCCAGAACATGTCTTTATCTAGTCATGATGGGGCATGTCAGTACATGTCTTTATCTAGTCGTTATGGGCCATGCCAGAACACATCTTTATCTAGTTTGCACCTAGTCGTACTGGGCCATGCCAGAACATGTCTTTATCTAGTCGTGATGGGCCATGCTAGAACATGTCTTTATCTATTGGTGATGGGCCTTGCCAGAACTTGTCTTTATCTAGTCGTGATGGGCCATGCCAAAACATGTCTTCATCTAGTCGTGATGGGCCATGCCAGAACATGTCTTTATCTTGTCGTAATGGGCCATGCCAGTACATGTCTTCATCTAGTCGTGATGGGCCATGCCAGAACATTTCTTTATCTAGTCGTAATTAGCCATGCCAGTACATATCTTTATCTAGTCGTAATGGGCCATGGCAGAACATGTCTTTATCTAGTCATGATGGGCCATGCCAGAACATGTCTTTATCTAGTCGTGATGGGCCATGCCAGAACATGTCTTCATCTAGTCGTAATGGGCCATGCCAGAACATATCTTCATCTAGTCGTGTTGGGCCATGCCAGAACGTGTCTTTATCTAGTCGTGATGGACCATGCCAGAACATGTCTTTATCTAGTAGTGATGGGCCATGCCAGAAAATGTCTTGATCTAGTCGTGATGGGCCATGCCAGAAAATGTATTTATCTAGTCGTAATGGGCCATGCTAGAACATGTCTTCATCTAGTCATGATGGGCCATGCCAGAACATGTCTTCATCTATTCGTAATGGGCCATACCAGAACATGTCTTTATCTAGTCTGCACCTAGTCGTACTGGGCCATGCCAGAACATGTCTTTATCTAGTCGTGATGGGCCATGCCAGAAAATGTATTTATCTAGTCGTAATGGGCCATGCTAGAACATGTCTTCATCTAGTCATGATGGGCCATGCCAGAACATGTCTTTATCTAGTCGTGATGGGCCATGCCAGAACATGTCTTTATCTAGTCGTGATGGGCCATGCCAGAACATGTCTTTATCTAGTCGTGATGAGCCCTGCCAGAACATGTCTTTAACTAGTCGTGATGGGACATGCCAGTACATGTCTTTATCTAGTCGTGATGAGCCATGCCAGAACATGTCTTTATCTAGTCGTGATGAGCCATGCCAGAACATGTCTTTATCTAGTCGTGATGGGCCATGCCAGAACATGTCTTTATCTAGTCGTGATGGGCCATGCCAGAACATGTCTTTATCTAGTGGTAATGGGCCATGCCAGAACATGTCTTAATCTAGTCGTGATGGGCTATGCCAGAACATGTCTTTATCTAGTCGTGATGGGCCATGCCAGAAAATGTCTTCATCTAGTCATGATGGGCCATGCTAGAACATGTCTTCATCTAGTCGTGATGAGCCCTGCCAGTTCTTTTCTTTATCTAGTCGTGATGGGCCTTGCCAGAACATGTCTTTATCTAGTCGTGAAAGGCCATGCCAGTACATGTCTTTATCTAGTCGTGATGGGCCATGCCAGAACATGTTTTTATCTTGTCGTAGTGGGCCATGCCAGAACATGTCTTTATCTAGTCGTGATGGGCCATGCCAGAACATGTCTTTATCTAGTCGTGATGGGCCATGCCAGAACATGTCTTTATCTAGTCGTAATTTGCCATGCCAGAACATGTCTTTATCTAGTCGTGATGAGCCATGCCAGAACATTTCTTTATCTAGTCATGATGGGACATGCCAGATCATGTCATTATCTAGTCGTGATGGGCCATGCCAGAACATGTCTTCATCTAGTCGTAATGGGCCATGCCAGAAAATGTCTTCATCTAGTCGTGATCGGCCTTGCCAGAACATGTCTTTATCTAGTCGTGATGGGCCATGCCAGAACATGTCTTTATCTAGTCGTGATGGGCCATGCCAGAACATGTCATCATCTTGTCGTGATGGGCCATGCCAGAACATGTCTTTATCTAGTCGTGATGGGCCATGCCAGAACATGTCTTTATCTAGTCGTGATGGGCCATGCCAGAACATGTCTTTATCTAGTCGTGATGAGCCCTGCCATAACATGTCTTTAACTAGTCGTGATGGGACATGCCAGAACATGTCTTCATCTAGTCGTGATGGGCCATGCCAGAACATGTCTTTATGTAGTCGTGATGAGCCATGCCAGAACACGTCTTCATCTAGTCTTGATGGGCCATGCCAGTACATGTCTTTATCTAGTCGTGATGAGCCATGCCAGAACATGTCTTTATCTAGTCGTGATGAGCCATGCCAGAACATGTCTTTATCTAGTCGTGATGGGCCATGCCAGAACATGTCTTTATCTAGTCGTGATGGGCCATGCCAGAAAATGTCTTCATCTAGTCATGATGGGCCATGCTAGAACATGTCTTCATCTAGTCGTGATGAGCCCTGCCAGTTCTTTTCTTTATCTAGTCGTGATGGGCCTTGCCAGAACATGTCTTTATCTAGTCGTGAAAGGCCATGCCAGTACATGTCTTTATCTAGTCGTGATGGGCCATGCCAGAACATGTTTTTATCTTGTCGTAGTGGGCCATGCCAGAACATGTCTTTATCTAGTCGTGATGGGCCATGCCAGAACATGTCTTCATCTAGTCGTAATGGGCAATGCCAGAACATGTCTTCATCTAGTCGTGTTGGGCCATGCCAGAACGTGTCTTTATCTAGTCATGATGGACCATGCCAGAACATGTCTTTATCTAGTAGTGATGGGCCATGCCAGAAAATGTCTTTATCTAGTCGTGATGGGCCATGCTAGAACATGTCTTCATCTAGTCGTAATGGGCAATGCCAGAACATGTCTTCATCTAGTCGTGTTGGGCCATGCCAGAACGTGTCTTTATCTAGTCATGATGGACCATGCCAGAACGTGTCTTTATCTAGTCATGATGGACCATGCCAGAACATGTCTTTATCTAGTAGTGATGGGCCATGCCAGAAAATGTCTTTATCTAGTCGTGATGGGCCATGCTAGAACATGTCTTCATCTAGTCGTAATGGGCAATGCCAGAACATGTCTTCATCTAGTCGTGTTGGTCCATGCCAGAACGTGTCTTTATCTAGTCGTGATGGGCCATGCCAGAACATGTCTTCATCTAGTCGTAATGGGCAATGCCAGAACATGTCTTCATCTAGTCGTGTTGGGCCATGCCAGAACGTGTCTTTATCTAGTCATGATGGACCATGCCAGAACATGTCTTTATCTAGTAGTGATGGGCCATGCCAGAAAATGTCTTTATCTAGTCGTAATGGGCCATGCTAGAACATGTCTTCATCTAGTCATGATGGGCCATGCCAGAACATGTCTTCATCTATTCGTAATGGGCCATACCAGAACATGTCTTTATCTAGTCTTGATGGGCCATGCCAGAACATGTCTTTATCTAGTCGTGATGGGCCATGCCAGAACATGTCTTCATCTAGTCGTAATGGGCCATGCCAGAAAATGTCTTCATCTAGTCGTGATCGGCCTTGCCAGAACATGTCTTTATCTAGTCGTGATGGGCCATGCCAGAACATGTCTTTATCTAGTCGTGATGGGCCATGCCAGAACATGTCATCATCTAGTCGTGATGGGCCATGCCAGAACATGTCTTTATCTAGTCGTGATGGGCCTTGCCAGAACATGTCTTTATCTAGTCGTGATGGGCCATGCCAGAACATGTCTTTATCTAGTCGTGATGAGCCCTGCCAGAACATGTCTTTAACTAGTCGTGATGGGACATGCCAGAACATGTCTTCATCTAGTCGTGATGGGCCATGCCAGAACATGTCTTTATCTAGTCGTGATGAGCCATGCCAGAACACGTCTTCATCTAGTCGTGATGGGCCATGCCAGTACATGTCTTCATCTAGTCGTGATGAGCCATGTCAGAACATGTCTTTATCTAGTCGTGATGAGCCATGCCGGAACATGTCTTTATCTACTTGTGATGGGCCATGCCAGAACATGTCTTTATCCAGTGGTAATGGGCCATGCCAGAACATGTCTTAATCTAGTCGTGATGGGCTATGCCAGAACATGTCTTTATCTAGTCGTGATGGGCCATGCCAGAAAATGTCTTCATCTAGTCATGATGGGCCATGTTAGAACATGTCTTTATCTAGTCGTGATATGGCCATGCCAGAACATGTCTTTATCTACTCATGATGGGGCATGTCAGTACATGTCTTTATCTAGTCGTTATGGGCTATGCCAGAACACATCTTTCTCTATTCTGCACCTAGTCGTACTGGGCCATGCCAGAACATGTCTTTATCTAGTCGTGAAAGGCCATGCCAGTACATGTCTTTATCTAGTCATGATGGGCCATGCCAGAACATGTTTTTATCTTGTCGTAGTGGGGTCATGCCAGAACATTTCTTCATCTAGTCGTAATGGGACGTGCCAGAACATGTCTTTATCTATTCGTGATTTGCCATGCCAGAACATGTATTTATCTATTCGTGATTTGCCATGCCAGAACATGTATTTATCTAGTCGTGATGGGCCATGCCAGAACATGTCTTTATCTACTAGTGATGGGCCATGCCAGAACATGTTTTAATCTAGTCGTAATGGGCCATGCTAGAACATGTCTTCATCTAGTCATGATGGGACATTTCAGAACATGTCTTCATCTAGTCGTAATGAGCAATGCCAAAACATGTCTTTATCTAGTCTTGATATGGCCATGCCAGAACATGTCTTTATCTAGTCGTGATGGGCCATGCCAGAACATGTCTTTATCTAGGCGTGATATGGCCATGCCAGAACATGTCTTTATCTAGTCGTATTGAGCCATGCCAGTACATGTCTTTATCTAGTCGTGATGAGCCCTGCCAGAACATGTCTTTAACTAGTCGTGATGGGACATGCCAGAACATGTCTTCATCTAGTCGTGATGGGCCATGCCAGAACATGTCTTTATCTAGTCGTGATGAGCCATGCCAGAACACGTCTTCATCTAGTCGTGATGGGCCATGCCAGTACATGTCTTCATCTAGTCGTGATGAGCCATGTCAGAACATGTCTTTATCTAGTCGTGATGAGCCATGCCGGAACATGTCTTTATCTACTTGTGATGGGCCATGCCAGAACATGTCTTTATCCAGTGGTAATGGGCCATGCCAGAACATGTCTTAATCTAGTCGTGATGGGCTATGCCAGAACATGTCTTTATCTAGTCGTGATGGGCCATGCCAGAAAATGTCTTCATCTAGTCATGATGGGCCATGTTAGAACATGTCTTTATCTAGTCGTGATATGGCCATGCCAGAACATGTCTTTATCTACTCATGATGGGGCATGTCAGTACATGTCTTTATCTAGTCGTTATGGGCTATGCCAGAACACATCTTTCTCTATTCTGCACCTAGTCGTACTGGGCCATGCCAGAACATGTCTTTATCTAGTCGTGAAAGGCCATGCCAGTACATGTCTTTATCTAGTCATGATGGGCCATGCCAGAACATGTTTTTATCTTGTCGTAGTGGGGTCATGCCAGAACATTTCTTCATCTAGTCGTAATGGGACGTGCCAGAACATGTCTTTATCTATTCGTGATTTGCCATGCCAGAACATGTATTTATCTATTCGTGATTTGCCATGCCAGAACATGTATTTATCTAGTCGTGATGGGCCATGCCAGAACATGTCTTTATCTACTAGTGATGGGCCATGCCAGAACATGTTTTAATCTAGTCGTAATGGGCCATGCTAGAACATGTCTTCATCTAGTCATGATGGGACATTTCAGAACATGTCTTCATCTAGTCGTAATGAGCAATGCCAAAACATGTCTTTATCTAGTCTTGATATGGCCATGCCAGAACATGTCTTTATCTAGTCGTGATGGGCCATGCCAGAACATGTCTTTATCTAGGCGTGATATGGCCATGCCAGAACATGTCTTTATCTAGTCGTATTGAGCCATGCCAGTACATGTCTTTATCTAGTCGTAACGGGCCATGCCAGAAAATGTCTTCATCTAGTCGTGATCGGCCATGCCAGAACATGTCTTTATCTAGTCGTAACGGGCCATGCCAGAAAATGTCTTCATCTAGTCGTGATCGGCCATGCCAGAACATGTCTTTATCTAGTCGTGATGGGCCATGCCAGAACATGTCTTTATCTAGTCGTGATGGGCCATGCCAGAACATGTCATCATCTAGTCGTGATGGGCCATGCCAGAACATGTCTTTATCTAATCGTGATGGGCCATGCCAGAACATGTCTTTATCTAGTCGTGATGAGCCCTGCCAGAACATGCCTTTAACTAGTCGTGATGGGACATGCCAGAACATGTCTTCATCTAGTCGTGATGGGCCATGCCAGAACATGTCTTTATCTAGTCGTGATGAGCCATGCCAGAACATGTCTTCATCTAGTCGTGATGGGCCATGCCAGTACATATCTTTATCTAGTCGTGATGAGCCATGCCAGAACATGTCTTTATCTAGTCGTGATGGGCCATGCCAGAACATGTCTTTATCTAGTGGTAATGTGCCATGCCAGAACATGTCTTAGTCTAGTCGTGATGGGCTATGCCAGAACATGTCTTTATCTAGTCGTGATGGGCCATGCCAAAACATGTCTTTATCTAGTCGTGATGGGCCATGCCAGAAAATGTCTTCATCTAGTCATGATGGGCCATGCTAGAACATGTCTTCATCTAGTCGTGATGAGCCCTGCCAGTTCTTTTCTTTATCTAGTCGTGATGGGCCATGCCATTACATGTCTTTATCTAGTCATGATGGGCCATTTCAGAACATGTCTTCATCTAGTCGTAATGAGCAATGCCAGAACATGTCTTTATCTAGGCGTGATATGGCCATGCCAGAACATGTCTTTATCTAGTCGTGATGGGCCATGCCAGAACATGTCTTTATCTAGTCATGATGGGCCATGTCAGTACATGTCTTTATCTAGTCGTTATGGGCCATGCCAGAACATGTCTTCATCTAGTCGTAATGGGCCATGCCAGAACATGTCTTCATCTAGTCGTGATGAGCCATGCCAGAACATGTCTTTATCTATTTGTGATTTGCCATGCCAGAACATGTCTTTATCTAGTCGTGATGGGCCATGCCAGAACATGTCTTTATCTAGTAGTGATGGGCCATGCCAAAATATGTCTTCATCTAGTCGTGATGGGCAATACCAGAACATGTCTTTATCTTGTCGTAATGGGCCATGCCAGTACTTGTCTTCATCCAGTCGTGTTGGGCCATGCCAGTACATGTCTTCATATATTCGTTTTTGGCCATGCCAGAACATGTCTTTATCTAGTTCTAATTTGCCATGCCAGAACATGTCTTCATCTAGTAGTGATGGGCCATGCCAGAACATGTCTTCATCTAGTCTTATTGAGCCATGCCAGTACATGTCTTTATCTAGTCGTAATGGGCCATGCCAGAACATGTCTTTATCTAGTCGTGATGGGCCATGCCAGAACATGTTTTTATCTAGTCGTGATGGGCCATGCCAGAACATGTCTTCATCTAGTCGTAATGGGCCATGCCAGAACATGTCTTCATCTAGACGTGTTGGGCCATGCCAGAACGTGTGTTTATCTATTCGTGATGGACCATGCCAGAACATGTCTTTATCTAGTAGTGATAGGTCATGCCAGAAAATGTCTTTATCTAGTCGTGATGGGCCATGCCAGAAAATGTATTTATCTAGTCGTAATGGGCCATGCCAGAACATGTCTTTATCTTTTCGTGATGGGCCATGCCAGAACATGTCTTTATCTAGTCGTGATGGGCCATTACAAAACATGTCTTTATCTAGTCGTGATGGGCCATGCCAGAAAATGTCTTCATCTGGTCATGATGGGCCATGCTAGAACATGTCTTCATCTAGTCGTGATGAGCCCTGCCAGTTATTTTCTTTATCTAGTCGTGATGGGCCATGCCAGTACATGTCTTTATCTAGTCGTGATGGGCCATGCCAGAACATGTCTTTATCTTGTCGTAATGGGCCATGCCAGAACATATCTTCATCTAGTCGTAATGGGCCATGCCAGAACATGTCTTCATCTAGTCATGATGGGCCATTTCAGAACATGTCTTCATCTAGTCGTAATGAGCAATGCCAGAACATGTCTTTATCTAGTCGTGATGGGCCATGCCAGAACATGTCTTTATCTAGTCATGATGGGCTATGTCAGTACATGTCTTTATCTAGTCGTTCTGGGCCATGCCAGAACACATCTTTATCTAGTCTGCACCTAGTTGTAATGTGCCATGCGAGAATATGTCTTTATCTTGTCGTAATGGGCCATGCCAGAACATTTCTTCATCTAGTCGTAATGGGCCATGCCAGAACATGTCTTTATCTATTCGTGATTTGCCATGCCAGAACATGTCTTTATCTAGTCGTGATGGGCCATGCCAGAACATGTCTTTATCTTGTAGTGATGGGCCATGCCAAAACATGTCTTCATCTAGTCGTGATGGGCCATTCCAGAACATGTCTTTATCTTGTCGTAATGGGCCATGCCAGTACATGTCTTCATCCAGTCGTGATGGGCCATGCCAGTACATGTCTTCATCTATTCGTTTTGGGCCATGCCAGAACATGTCTTTATCTAGTTTTAATGGGCCATGCCAGAACATGTCTTCATCTAGTCGTGATGGGCCATGCCAGAACATGTCTTCATCTAGTAGTATTGAGCCATGCCAGTACATGTCTTTATCTAGTCGTAATGGGCCATGCCAGAACATGTCTGTATCTAGTCGTGATGGGCCATGCCAGAACATGTCTTTATCTAGTCGTGATGGGCCATGCCAGAACATGTCTTTATCTAGTCGTAATGGGCCATGCCAGAACATGTCTTCATCTAGTCGTGATGAGCCATGCCAGAACATGTCTTTATCTAGTCGTGATGGGCCATGCCAGAAAATTTCTTCATCTAGTCGTGATGAGCCATGCCAGAACATGTCTTCAAATATTCGTGATGGGCCATGCAAGAACATGTCTTCACCTAGTCGTGATTAGCCATGCCAGAACATGTCTTTATCTAGTCGTAATGGCCCATGGCAGAACATGTCTTTATCTAGTCGTACTGGGCCATGCCAGAACATGTCTTTATCTAGTCGTGATGGGCCATGCCAGAACATGTCTTTATCTATTCGTGATGGGCCATGCCAGAACATGTCTTTATCTAATCGTGATGGGCCATGCCAAAACATGTCTTCATCTATCGTGATGGGCCATGCCAGAACATGTCTTCATCTAGTCGTTTTGGGCCATGCCAGTACATGTCTTTATCTAGTCGTAATGGGCCTTGCCAGAACATGTCTTTATCTAGTCATGATGGGCCATGCCAGAACATGTCGTCATCTAGTCGTAATGGGCCATGCCAGAACATGTCTTCATCTAGTCGTAATGAGCCATGCCAGAACATGTCTTTATCTAGTCGTGATGAGCCTTGCCAGAACATTTCTTTATCTAGTCATGATGAGCCATGCCAGAACATGTCTTCATCTAGTCGTGATGGGCCATGCCAGAACATGACTTTATCTAGTCGTTATGGGCCATGCCAGAACATGTCTTTATCTAGTCGTGATGGGCCATGCCAGAAAATGTCTTCATCTAGTCATAATGGGCCTTGGAAGAACATGTCTTTATCTAGTCATAATGGGCCATGCCAGAACATGTCTTTATCTAGTCGTGATGAGCCATGCCAGAACATGTCTTTATCTAGTCTTGATGAGCCATTCCAGAACATGTCGTTATGTAGTCGTGATGAGCCATGCCAGTATATGTCTTTATATAGTCATGTTTTACATTTACGTCATTTAGCAGACGCTCTTATCCAGTGCATACATTATTATTTAAAAAAAAATTCATACTGGCCCCCCGTGGGAATCGAACCCACAACCCTGCCGTTGCAAACACCATGCTCTACCAACTGAGCTACATCCCTGCCGGCCATTCCCTCCCATACCCTGGATGACGCTGGGCCAATTGTGTGCCGCCCCATGGGTCTCCCGGTAGCGGCCGGCTACGACAGAGCCTGGATTCGAACCAGGATCTCTAGTGGCACAGCTAGCACTGCGATGCAGTGCCTTAGACCACTGCGCCACTCGGGACCATGATGGGCCATGCCAGAACATGTCTTCATCTAGTTGTAATGGGCCATGCCAGAACATGTCTTCATCTAGTCGTGATGGGCCATGCCAGAACATGTCTTCATCTAGTCGTGATGAGCCATGCCAGAACATGTCTTCATCTAGTCGTAATGAGCAATGCCAGTCTTTATCTAGTCGTGATATGGCCATGCCAGAACATGTCTTTATCTAGTCGTGATGGGCCATGCCAGAACATGTCTTTATCTAGTCATGATGGGGCATGTCAGTACATGTCTTTATCTAGTCATTATGGGCCATGCCAGAACACATCTTTATCTAGTCTGCACCTAGTCGTACTGGTCCATGCCAGAACATGTCTTTATCTAGTCGTGATGGGCCATGCCAGAACATGTCTTTATCTATTCGTGATGGGCCATGCCAGAACATGTCTTTATCTAGTTGTGATGGGCCATGCCAGAACATGTCTTCATCTTTCGTGATGGGCCATGCCAGAACATGTCTTTATCTTGTCGTAATGGTAATGCCAGTACATGTCTTCATCTAGTCGTGATGGGCCATGCCAGTACATGTCTTCATCTAGTCGTTTTGGGCCATGCCAGAACATGTCTTTATCTAGTCGTAATGGGCCATGCCAGAACATGTCTTCATCTAGTCGTGATGGGCCATGCCAGAACATTTCTTTATATAGTCGTAATTAGCCATGCCAGTACATATCTTTATCTAGTCGTAATGGGCCATAACAGAACATGTCTTTATCTAGTCGTGATGGGCCATGCCAGAACATGTATTTATCTAGTCTGCACCTAGTCGTACTGGGCCATGCCAGAAAATGTCTTTATCTAGTCGTGATGGGCCATGCCAGAACATGTCTTCATCTAGTCGTAATGGGCCATGCCAGAACATGTCTTCATCTAGTCGTGTTGGGCCATGCCAGAACGTGTCTTTATCTAGTCGTGATGGACCATGCCAGAACATGTCTTTATCTAGTAGTGATGGGCCATGCTAGAACATGTCTTCCTCTAGTCATGATGGGCCATGCCAGTACATGTCTTCATCTATTCGTAATGGGCCATACCAGAACATGTCTTTATCTAGTCTGCACCTAGTCGTACTGGGCCATGCCAGAACATGTCTTTATCTAGTCGTGATGGGCCATGCCAGAACATGTCTTCATCTAGTCGTAATTGGGCCATGCCAGAACATGTCTTCATCTTTCGTGATGGGCCATGCCAGAACATGTCTTTATCTTGTCGTAATGGTAATGCCAGTACATGTCTTCATCTAGTCGTGATGGGCCATGCCAGTAAATGTCTTCATCTAGTCGTTTTGGGCCATGCCAGAACATGTCTTTATCTAGTCGTAATGGGCCATGCCAGAACATGTCTTCATCTAGTCGTGATGGGCCATGCCAGAACATTTCTTTATATAGTCGTAATTAGCCATGCCAGTACATATCTTTATCTAGTCGTAATGGGCCATAACAGAACATGTCTTTATCTAGTCGTGATGGGCCATGCCAGAACATGTATTTATCTAGTCTGCACCTAGTCGTACTGGGCCATGCCAGAAAATGTCTTTATCTAGTCGTGATGGGCCATGCCAGAACATGTCTTCATCTAGTCGTAATGGGCCATGCCAGAACATGTCTTCATCTAGTCGTGTTGGGCCATGCCAGAACGTGTCTTTATCTAGTCGTGATGGACCATGCCAGAACATGTCTTTATCTAGTAGTGATGGGCCATGCTAGAACATGTCTTCCTCTAGTCATGATGGGCCATGCCAGAACATGTCTTCATCTATTCGTAATGGGCCATACCAGAACATGTCTTTATCTAGTCTGCACCTAGTCGAACTGGGCCATGCCAGAACATGTCTTTATCTAGTCGTGATGGGCCATGCAAGAACATGTCTTCATCTAGTCGTAATTGGGCCATGCCAGAACATGTCTTCATCTAGTCGTGTTGGGCCATGCCAGAACGTGTGTATATCTATTCGTGATGGACCATGCCAGAACATGTCTTTATCTAGTAGTGATGGGCCATGCCAGAAAATGTCTTTATCTAGTCGTGATGGGCCATGCCAGAAAATGTATTTATCTAGTCGTAATGGGCCATGCCAGAAGATGTCTTTATCTAGTCGTGATGGGCCATGCCAGAACATGTCTTTATCTAGTCGTGATGGGCCATGCCAGAACATGTCTTTATCTAGTCGTGATGGGCCATGCAAGAACATGTCTTTATCTAGTCGTGATGGGCCATGCCAGAACATGTCTTTATCTAGTCGTGAGGGCCATGCCAGAACATGTCTTTGTCTTTTCGTGATGGGCCATGCCAGAACATGTCTTTATCTAGTCGTGATGGGCCATTCCAAAACATGTCTTTATCTAGTCGTGATGGGCCATGCCAGAAAATGTATTCATCTGGTCATGATGGGCCATGCTAGAACATGTCTTCATCTAGTCGTGATGAGCCCTGCCAGTTATTTTCTTTATCTAGTCGTGATGGGCCATGCCAGTACATGTCTTTATCTAGTCGTGATGGGCCATGCCAGAACATGTCTTTATCTTGTCGTAATGGGCCATGTCAGAACATATCTTCATCTAGTCGTGATGGGCCATGCCAGAACATGTCTTCATCTAGTCATGATGGGCCATGCCAGAACATGTCTTCATCTATTCGTAATGGGCCATACCAGAACATGTCTTTATCTAGTCTGCACCTAGTCGAACTGGGCCATGCCAGAACATGTCTTTATCTAGTCGTGATGGGCCATGCCAGAACATGTCTTCATCTAGTCGTAATTGGGCCATGCCAGAACATGTCTTCATCTAGTCGTGTTGGGCCATGCCAGAACGTGTGTTTATCTATTCGTGATGGACCATGCCAGAACATGTCTTTATCTAGTAGTGATGGGCCATGCCAGAAAATGTCTTTATCTAGTCGTGATGGGCCATGCCAGAAAATGTATTTATCTAGTCGTAATGGGCCATGCCAGAAGATGTCTTTATCTAGTCGTGATGGGCCATGCCAGAACATGTCTTTATCTAGTCGTGATGGGCCATGCCAGAACATGTCTTTATCTTGTCGTAATGGGCCATGCCAGAACATTTCTTCATCTAGTCGTAATGGGCCATGCCAGAACATGTCTTTATCTATTCGTGATTTGCCATGCCAGAACATGTCTTTATCTAGTCGTGATGGGCCATGCCAGAACATGTCTTTATCTTGTAGTGATGGGCCATGCCAAAACATGTCTTCATCTAGTCATGATGGGCCATTCCAGAACATGTCTTTATCTTGTCGTAATGGGCCATGCCAGTACATGTCTTCATCCAGTCGTGATGGGCCATGCCAGTACATGTCTTCATCTATTCGTTTTGGGCCATGCCAGAACATGTCTTTATCTAGTTTTAATGGGCCATGCCAGAACATGTCTTCATCTAGTCGTGATGGGCCATGCCAGAACATGTCTTCATCTAGTAGTATTGAGCCATGCCAGTACATGTCTTTATCTAGTCGTAATGGGCCATGCCAGAACATGTCTGTATCTAGTCGTGATGGGCCATGCCAGAACATGTCTTTATCTAGTCGTGATGGGCCATGCCAGAACATGTCTTTATCTAGTCGTAATGGGCCATGCCAGAACATGTCTTCATCTAGTCGTGATGAGCCATGCCAGAACATGTCTTTATCTAGTCGTGATGGGCCATGCCAGAAAATTTCTTCATCTAGTCGTAATGGGCCATGGCAGAACATGTATTTTTCTAGTCATAATGGGCCATGGCAGAACATGTCTTTATCTAGTCGTAATGGGCCATGCCAGAGCATGTCTTTTTCTAGTCGTGATGGGCCATGCCAGAACATGTCTTCATCTAGTCGTGATGAGCCATGCCAGAACATGTCTTCAAATATTCGTGATGGGCCATGCAAGAACATGTCTTCACCTAGTCGTGATTAGCAATGCCAGAACATGTCTTTATCTAGTCGTAATGGCCCATGGCAGAACATGTCTTTATCTAGTCGTACTGGGCCATGCCAGAACATGTCTTTATCTAGTCGTGATGGGCCATGCCAGAACATGTCTTTATCTATTCGTGATGGGCCATGCCAGAACATGTCTTTATCTAATCGTGATGGGCCATGCCAAAACATGTCTTCATCTATCGTGATGGGCCATGCCAGAACATGTCTTCATCTAGTCGTTTTGGGCCATAACAGAACATGTCTTTATCTAGTCGTGATGGGCCATGCCAGAACATGTATTTATCTAGTCTGCACCTAGTCGTACTGGGCCATGCCAGAAAATGTCTTTATCTAGTCGTGATGGGCCATGCCAGAACATGTCTTCATCTAGTCGTAATGGGCCATGCCAGAACATGTCTTCATCTAGTCGTGTTGGGCCATGCCAGAACGTGTCTTTATCTAGTCGTGATGGACCATGCCAGAACATGTCTTTATCTAGTAGTGATGGGCCATGCTAGAACATGTCTTCCTCTAGTCATGATGGGCCATGCCAGTACATGTCTTCATCTATTCGTAATGGGCCATACCAGAACATGTCTTTATCTAGTCTGCACCTAGTCGTACTGGGCCATGCCAGAACATGTCTTTATCTAGTCGTGATGGGCCATGCCAGAACATGTCTTCATCTAGTCGTAATTGGGCCATGCCAGAACATGTCTTCATCTTTCGTGATGGGCCATGCCAGAACATGTCTTTATCTTGTCGTAATGGTAATGCCAGTACATGTCTTCATCTAGTCGTGATGGGCCATGCCAGTACATGTCTTCATCTAGTCGTTTTGGGCCATGCCAGAACATGTCTTTATCTAGTCGTTATGGGCCATGCCAGAACATGTCTTCATCTAGTCGTGATGGGCCATGCCAGAACATTTCTTTATATAGTCGTAATTAGCCATGCCAGTACATATCTTTATCTAGTCGTAATGGGCCATGCCAGAACATGTCTTTATCTAGTCGTGATGGGCCATGCCAGAACATGTATTTATCTAGTCTGCACCTAGTCGTACTGGGCCATGCCAGAAAATGTCTTTATCTAGTCGTGATGGGCCATGCCAGAACATGTCTTCATCTAGTCGTAATGGGCCATGCCAGAACATGTCTTCATCTAGTCGTGTTGGGCCAGGCCAGAACGTGTCTTTATCTAGTCGTGATGGACCATGCCAGAACATGTCTTTATCTAGTAGTGATGGGCCATGCTAGAACATGTCTTCCTCTAGTCATGATGGGCCATGCCAGAACATGTCTTCATCTATTCGTAATGGGCCATACCAGAACATGTCTTTATCTAGTCTGCACCTAGTCGAACTGGGCCATGCCAGAACATGTCTTTATCTAGTCGTGATGGGCCATGCCAGAACATGTCTTCATCTAGTCGTAATTGGGCCATGCCAGAACATGTCTTCATCTAGTCTTGTTGGGCCATGCCAGAACGTGTGTTTATCTATTCGTGATGGACCATGCCAGAAAATGTCTTTATCTAGTAGTGATGGGCCATGCCAGAAAATGTCTTTATCTAGTCGTGATGGGCCATGCCAGAAAATGTATTTATCTAGTCGTAATGGGCCATGCCAGAAGATGTCTTTATCTAGTCGTGATGGGCCATGCCAGAACATGTCTTTATCTAGTCGTGATGGGCCATGCCAGAACATGTCTTTATCTAGTCGTGATGGGCCATGCAAGAACATGTCTTTATCTAGTCGTGATGGGCCATGCCAGAACATGTCTTTATCTAGTCGTGAGGGCCATGCCAGAACATGTCTTTGTCTTTTCGTGATGGGCCATGCCAGAACATGTCTTTATCTAGTCGTGATGGGCCATTCCAAAACATGTCTTTATCTAGTCGTGATGGGCCATGCCAGAAAATGTATTCATCTGGTCATGATGGGCCATGCTAGAACATGTCTTCATCTAGTCGTGATGAGCCCTGCCAGTTATTTTCTTTATCTAGTCGTGATGGGCCATGCCAGTACATGTCTTTATCTAGTCGTGATGGGCCATGCCAGAACATGTCTTTATCTTGTCGTAATGGGCCATGTCAGAACATATCTTCATCTAGTCGTGATGGGCCATGCCAGAACATGTCTTCATCTAGTCATGATGGGCCATGCCAGAACATGTCTTCATCTATTCGTAATGGGCCATACCAGAACATGTCTTTATCTAGTCTGCACCTAGTCGAACTGGGCCATGCCAGAACATGTCTTTATCTAGTCGTGATGGGCCATGCCAGAACATGTCTTCATCTAGTCGTAATTGGGCCATGCCAGAACATGTCTTCATCTAGTCGTGTTGGGCCATGCCAGAACGTGTGTTTATCTATTCGTGATGGACCATGCCAGAACATGTCTTTATCTAGTAGTGATGGGCCATGCCAGAAAATGTCTTTATCTAGTCGTGATGGGCCATGCCAGAAAATGTATTTATCTAGTCGTAATGGGCCATGCCAGAAGATGTCTTTATCTAGTCGTGATGGGCCATGCCAGAACATGTCTTTATCTAGTCGTGATGGGCCATGCCAGAACATGTCTTTATCTTGTCGTAATGGGCCATGCCAGAACATTTCTTCATCTAGTCGTAATGGGCCATGCCAGAACATGTCTTTATCTATTCGTGATTTGCCATGCCAGAACATGTCTTTATCTAGTCGTGATGGGCCATGCCAGAACATGTCTTTATCTTGTAGTGATGGGCCATGCCAAAACATGTCTTCATCTAGTCGTGATGGGCCATTCCAGAACATGTCTTTATCTTGTCGTAATGGGCCATGCCAGTACATGTCTTCATCCAGTCGTGATGGGCCATGCCAGTACATGTCTTCATCTATTCGTTTTGGGCCATGCCAGAACATGTCTTTATCTAGTTTTAATGGGCCATGCCAGAACATGTCTTCATCTAGTCGTGATGGGCCATGCCAGAACATGTCTTCATCTAGTAGTATTGAGCCATGCCAGTACATGTCTTTATCTAGTCGTAATGGGCCATGCCAGAACATGTCTGTATCTAGTCGTGATGGGCCATGCCAGAACATGTCTTTATCTAGTCGTGATGGGCCATGCCAGAACATGTCTTTATCTAGTCGTAATGGGCCATGCCAGAACATGTCTTCATCTAGTCGTGATGAGCCATGCCAGAACATGTCTTTATCTAGTCGTGATGGGCCATGCCAGAAAATTTCTTCATCTAGTCGTAATGGGCCATGGCAGAACATGTATTTTTCTAGTCATAATGGGCCATGGCAGAACATGTCTTTATCTAGTCGTAATGGGCCATGCCAGAGCATGTCTTTTTCTAGTCGTGATGGGCCATGCCAGAACATGTCTTCATCTAGTCGTGATGAGCCATGCCAGAACATGTCTTCAAATATTCGTGATGGGCCATGCAAGAACATGTCTTCACCTAGTCGTGATTAGCAATGCCAGAACATGTCTTTATCTAGTCGTAATGGCCCATGGCAGAACATGTCTTTATCTAGTCGTACTGGGCCATGCCAGAACATGTCTTTATCTAGTCGTGATGGGCCATGCCAGAACATGTCTTTATCTATTCGTGATGGGCCATGCCAGAACATGTCTTTATCTAATCGTGATGGGCCATGCCAAAACATGTCTTCATCTATCGTGATGGGCCATGCCAGAACATGTCTTCATCTAGTCGTTTTGGGCCATAACAGAACATGTCTTTATCTAGTCGTGATGGGCCATGCCAGAACATGTATTTATCTAGTCTGCACCTAGTCGTACTGGGCCATGCCAGAAAATGTCTTTATCTAGTCGTGATGGGCCATGCCAGAACATGTCTTCATCTAGTCGTAATGGGCCATGCCAGAACATGTCTTCATCTAGTCGTGTTGGGCCATGCCAGAACGTGTCTTTATCTAGTCGTGATGGACCATGCCAGAACATGTCTTTATCTAGTAGTGATGGGCCATGCTAGAACATGTCTTCCTCTAGTCATGATGGGCCATGCCAGTACATGTCTTCATCTATTCGTAATGGGCCATACCAGAACATGTCTTTATCTAGTCTGCACCTAGTCGTACTGGGCCATGCCAGAACATGTCTTTATCTAGTCGTGATGGGCCATGCCAGAACATGTCTTCATCTAGTCGTAATTGGGCCATGCCAGAACATGTCTTCATCTTTCGTGATGGGCCATGCCGGAACATGTCTTTATCTTGTCGTAATGGTAATGCCAGTACATGTCTTCATCTAGTCGTGATGGGCCATGCCAGTACATGTCTTCATCTAGTCGTTTTGGGCCATGCCAGAACATGTCTTTATCTAGTCGTTATGGGCCATGCCAGAACATGTCTTCATCTAGTCGTGATGGGCCATGCCAGAACATTTCTTTATATAGTCGTAATTAGCCATGCCAGTACATATCTTTATCTAGTCGTAATGGGCCATGCCAGAACATGTCTTTATCTAGTCGTGATGGGCCATGCCAGAATATGTATTTATCTAGTCTGCACCTAGTCGTACTGGGCCATGCCAGAAAATGTCTTTATCTAGTCGTGATGGGCCATGCCAGAACATGTCTTCATCTAGTCGTAATGGGCCATGCCAGAACATGTCTTCATCTAGTCGTGTTGGGCCAGGCCAGAACGTGTCTTTATCTAGTCGTGATGGACCATGCCAGAACATGTCTTTATCTAGTAGTGATGGGCCATGCTAGAACATGTCTTCCTCTAGTCATGATGGGCCATGCCAGAACATGTCTTCATCTATTCGTAATGGGCCATACCAGAACATGTCTTTATCTAGTCTGCACCTAGTCGAACTGGGCCATGCCAGAACATGTCTTTATCTAGTCGTGATGGGCCATGCCAGAACATGTCTTCATCTAGTCGTAATTGGGCCATGCCAGAACATGTCTTCATCTAGTCGTGTTGGGCCATGCCAGAACGTGTGTTTATCTATTCGTGATGGACCATGCCAGAAAATGTCTTTATCTAGTAGTGATGGGCCATGCCAGAAAATGTCTTTATCTAGTCGTGATGGGCCATGCCAGAAAATGTATTTATCTAGTCGTAATGGGCCATGCCAGAAGATGTCTTTATCTAGTCGTGATGGGCCATGCCAGAACATGTCTTTATCTAGTCGTGATGGGCCATGCCAGAACATGTCTTTATCTAGTCGTGATGGGCCATGCAAGAACATGTCTTTATCTAGTCGTGATGGGCCATGCCAGAACATGTCTTTATCTAGTCGTGAGGGCCATGCCAGAACATGTCTTTGTCTTTTCGTGATGGGCCATGCCAGAACATGTCTTTATCTAGTCGTGATGGGCCATTCCAAAACATGTCTTTATCTAGTCGTGATGGGCCATGCCAGAAAATGTATTCATCTGGTCATGATGGGCCATGCTAGAACATGTCTTCATCTAGTCGTGATGAACCCTGCCAGTTATTTTCTTTATCTAGTCGTGATGGGCCATGCCAGTACATGTCTTTATCTAGTCGTGATGGGCCATGCCAGAACATGTCTTTATCTTGTCGTAATGGGCCATGTCAGAACATATCTTCATCTAGTCGTGATGGGCCATGCCAGAACATGTCTTCATCTAGTAATGATGGGCCATGCCAGAACATGTCTTCATCTATTCGTAATGGGCCATACCAGAACATGTCTTTATCTAGTCTGCTCCTAGTCGAACTGGGCCATGCCAGAACATGTCTTTATCTAGTCTTGATGGGCCATGCCAGAACATGTCTTCATCTAGTCGTAATTGGGCCATGCCAGAACATGTTTTCATCTAGTCGTGTTGGGCCATGCCAGAACGTGTGTTTATCTATTCGTGATGGACCATGCCAGAACATGTCTTTATCTAGTAGTGATGGGCCATGCCAGAAAATGTCTTTATCTAGTCGTGATGGGCCATGCCAGAAAATGTATTTATCTAGTCGTAATGGGCCATGCCAGAAGATGTCTTTATCTAGTCGTGATGGGCCATGCCAGAACATGTCTTTATCTAGTCGTGATGGGCCATGCCAGAACATGTCTTTATCTAGTCGTGATAGGCCATGCAAGAACATGTCTTTATCTAGTCGTGATGGGCCATGCCAGAACATGTCTTTATCTTTTCGTGATGGGCCATGCCAGAACATGTCTTTATCTAGTCGTGATGGGCCATTCCAAAACATGTCTTTATCTAGTCGTGATGGGCCATGCCAGAAAATGTATTCATCTGGTCATGATGGGCCATGCTAGAACATGTCTTCATCTAGTCGTGATGAGCCCTGCCAGTTATTTTCTTTATCTAGTCGTGATGGGCCATGCCAGTACATGTCTTTATCTAGTCGTGATGGGCCATGCCAGAACATGTCTTTATCTTGTCGTAATGGGCCATGTCAGAACATATCTTCATCTAGTCGTGATGGGCCATGCCAGAACATGTCTTTATCTAGTCGTGATGGGCCATGCAAGAACATGTCTTTATCTAGTCGTGATGGGCCATGCCAGAACATGTCTTTATCTAGTCGTGAGGGCCATGCCAGAACATGTCTTTATCTTTTCGTGATGGGCCATGCCAGAACATGTCTTTATCTAGTCGTGATGGGCCATTCCAAAACATGTCTTTATCTAGTCGTGATGGGCCATGCCAGAAAATGTATTCATCTGGTCATGATGGGCCATGCTAGAACATGTCTTCATCTAGTCGTGATGAGCCCTGCCAGTTATTTTCTTTATCTAGTCGTGATGGGCCATGCCAGTACATGTCTTTATCTAGTCGTGATGGGCCATGCCAGAACATGTCTTTATCTTGTCGTAATGGGCCATGTCAGAACATATCTTCATCTAGTCGTGATGGGCCATGCCAGAACATGTCTTCATCTAGTCATGATGGGCCATTTCAGAACATGTCTTCATCTAGTCGTAATGAGCAATGCCAGAACACATCTTTATCTAGTCTGCACCTAGTCGTAATGGGCCATGCGAGAATATGTCTTTATCTTGTCGTAATGGGCCATGCCAGAACATTTCTTCATCTAGTCGTAATGGGCCATGCCAGAACATGTCTTTATCTATTCGTGATTTGCCATGCCAGAACATGTCTTTATCTAGTCGTGATGGGCCATGCCAGAACATGTCTTTATCTAGTCGTGATGGGCCATGCCAGAACATGTCTTTATCTAGTCGTGAGGGCCATGCCAGAACATGTCTTTATCTTGTAGTGATGGGCCATGCAAAAAACATGTCTTCATCTAGTCGTGATGGGCCATGCCAGAACATGTCTTTATCTTGTCGTAATGGGCCATGCCAGTACATGTCTTCATCCAGTCGTGATGGGCCATGCCAGTACATGTCTTCATCTATTCGTTTTGGGCCATGCCAGAACATGTCTTTATCTAGTTTTAATGGGCCATGCCAGAACATGTCTTCATCTAGTCGTGATGGGCCATGCCAGAACATGTCTTCATCTAGTCGTATTGAGCCATGCCAGTACATGTCTTTATCTAGTCGTAATGGGCCATGCCAGAACATGTCTGTATCTAGTCGTGATGGGCCATGCCAGAACATGTCTTTATCTAGTCGTGATGGGCCATGCCAGAACATGTCTTTATCTAGTCGTAATGGGCCATGCCAGAACATGTCTTCATCTAGTCGTGATGAGCCATGCCAGAACATGTCTTTATCTAGTCGTGATGGGCCATGCCAGAAGATTTCTTCATCTAGTCGTATTGGGCCATGGCAGAACATGTATTTTTCTAGTCATAATGGGCCATGGCAGAACATGTGTTTATCTATTCGTAATGGGCCATGCCAGAGCATGTCTTTTTCTAGTCGTGATGGGCCATGCCAGAACATGTCTTCATCTAGTCGTGATGAGCCATGCCAGAACATGTCTTCAAATATTCGTGATGGGCCATGCAAGAACATGTCTTCATTTAGTCGTGATTAGCCATGCCAGAACATGTCTTTATCTAGTCGTAATGGCCCATGGCAGAACATGTCTTTATCTAGTCGTAATGGGCCATGCCAGAACATGTCTTCATCTAGTCGTGATGAGCCATGCCAGAACATGTCTTTATCTAGTCGTGATGGGCCATGCCAGAAAATTTCTTCATCTAGTCGTAATGGGCCATGGCAGAACATGTATTTTTCTAGTCATAATGGGCCATGGCAGAACATGTGTTTATCTATTCGTAATGGGCCATGCCAGAGCATGTCTTTTTCTAGTCGTGATGGGCCATGCCAGAACATGTCTTCATCTAGTCGTGATGAGCCATGCCAGAACATGTCTTCAAATATTCGTGATGGGCCATGCAAGAACATGTCTTCACCTAGTCTTGATTAGCCATGCCAGAACATGTCTTTATCTAGTCGTAATGGCCCATGGCAGAACATGTCTTTATCTAGTCGTACTGGGCCATGCCAGAACATGTCTTTATCTAGTCGTGATGGGCCATGCCAGAACATGTCTTTATCTATTCGTGATGGGCCATGCTAGAACATGTCTTTATCTAATCGTGATGGGCCATGCCAAAACGTGTCTTCATCTATCGTGATGGGCCATGCCAGAACATGTCTTTATCTAGTCATGATGGGCCATGCCAGAACATGTCTTTATCTCGTCGTGATGAGCCTTGCCAGAACATTTCTTTATCTAGTCATGATGAGCCATGCCAGAACATGTCTTCATCTAGTCGTGATGGGCCATGCCAGAACATGTCTTTATCTAGTCGTTATGGGCCATGCCAGAACATGTCTTTATCTAGTCGTGATGGGCCATGCCAGAAAATGTCTTCATCTAGTCATAATGGGCCTTGGAAGAACATGTCTTTATCTAGTCATAATGGGCCATGCCAGAACATGTATTTTTCTAGTCGTGATGGGCCATGCCCGAACATGTCTTCATCTAGTCGTGATGAGCCATGCCAGAACATGTCTTCACCTAGTCGTGATGGGCCATGCCCGAACATGTCTTCATCTAGTCGTGATGAGCCATGCCAGAACATGTCTTCATCTAGTCGTGATGGGCCATGCCAGAACATGTCTTTATCTAGTCGTGATGGGCCATGCCAGAACATGTTTTTTTCTAGTCGTGATGGGCCATGCCAGAACATGTCTTTATCTAGTCGTGATGAGCCATGCCAGAACATGTCTTTATCTAGTCGTTATGGGCGTTGCCAGAACATGTCTTTATCTAGTCATGATGGGCCATGCCAGAACATGTCTTCATCTATTCGTAATGGGCCATACCAGAACATGTCTTTATCTAGTCTGCACCTAGTCGTACTTGGCCATGCCAGAACATGTCTTTATCTAGTCGTGATGGGCCATGCCAGAACATGTCTTCATTTAGTCGTAATGGGCCATGCCAGAACATGTCTTCATCTAGTCGTGTTGGGCCATGCCAGAACGTGTGTTTATCTATTCGTGATGGACCATGCCAGAACATGTCTTTATCTAGTAGTGATGGGCCATGCCAGAAAATGTCTTTATCTAGTCGTGATGGGCCATGCCAGAAAATGTATTTATCTAGTCGTAATGGGCCATGCCAGAAGATGTCTTTATCTAGTCGTGATGGGCCATGCCAGAACATGTCTTTATCTAGTCATGATGGGCCATGAAAGAACATGTCATCATCTAGTCGTGATGGGCCATGCCAGAACATGTCTTTATCTAGTCGTGATGGGCCATGCCAGAACATGTCTTTATCTAGTCATGAGGGCCATGCCAGAACATGTCTTTATCTTTTCGTGATGGGCCATGCCAGAACATGTCTTTATCTAGTCGTGATGGGCCATTCCAAAACATGTCTTTATCTAGTCGTGATGGGCCATGCCAGAAAATGTCTTCATCTGGTCATGATGGGCCATGCTAGAACATGTCTTCATCTAGTCGTGATGAGCCCTGCCAGTTATTTTCTTTATTTAGTCGTGATGGGCCATGCCAGTACATGTCTTTATCTAGTCGTGATGGGCCATGCCAGAACATGTCTTTATCTTGTCGTAATGGGCCATGCCAGAACATATCTTCATCTAGTCGTAATGGGCCATGCCAGAACATGTCTTCATCTAGTCACGATGGGCCATTTCAGAACATGTCTTCATCTAGTCGTAATGAGCAATGCCAGAACATGTCTTTATCTAGTCGTGATGGGCCATGCCAGAACATGTCTTTATCTAGTCATGATGGGCTATGTCAGTACATGTCTTTATCTAGTCGTTATGGGCCATGCCAGAACACATCTTTATCTAGTCTGCACCTAGTCGTAATGGGCCATGCGATAATATGTCTTTATCTTGTCGTAATGGGCCATGCCGGAACATTTCTTCATCTAGTCGTAATGGGCCATGCCAGAACATGTCTTTATCTATTCGTGATTTGCCATGCCAGAACATGTCTTTATCTAGTCGTGATGGGCCATGCCAGAACATGTCTTTATCTTGTAGTGATGGGCCATGCAAAAAACATGTCTTCATCTAGTCGTGATGGGCCATGCCAGAACATGTCTTTATCTTGTCGTAATGGGCCATGCCAGTACATGTCTTCATCCAGTCGTGATGGACAATGCCAGTACATGTCTTCATCTATTCGTTTTGGGCCATGCCAGAACATGTCTTTATCTAGTTTTAATGGGCCATGCCAGAACATGTCTTCATCTAGTCGTGATGGGCCATGACAGAACATGTCTTCATCTAGTCGTATTGAGCCATGCCAGTACATGTCTTTATCTAGTCGTAATGGGCCATGCCAGAACATGTCTGTATCTAGTCGTGATGGGCCATGCCAGAACATGTCTTTATCTAGTCGTGATGGGCCATGCCAGAAAATGTCTTTATCTAGTCGTAATGGGCCATGCCAGAACATGTCTTCATCTAGTCGTGATGAGCCATGCCAGAACATGTCTTTATCTAGTCGTGATGGGCCATGCCAGAAAATTTCTTCATCTAGTCGTAATGGGCCATGGCAGAACATGTATTTTTCTAGTCATAATGGGCCATGGCAGAACATGTGTTTATCTATTCGTAATGGGCCATGCCAGAGCATGTCTTTTTCTAGTCGTGATGGGCCATGCCAGAACATGTCTTCATCTAGTCGTAATGAGCCATGCCAGAACATGTCTTCAAATATTCGTGATGGGCCATGCAAGAACATGTCTTCACCTAGTCGTGATTAGCCATGCCAGAACATGTCTTTATCTAGTCGTAATGGCCCATGGCAGAACATGTCTTTATCTAGTCGTAATGGGCCATTCCAGAACATGTCTTCATCTAGTCGTGATGAGCCATGCCAGAACATGTCTTTATCTAGTCGTGATGGGCCATGCCAGAAAATTTCTTCATCTAGTCGTAATGGGCCATGGCAGAACATGTATTTTTCTAGTCATAATGGGCCATGGCAGAACATGTGTTTATCTATTCGTAATGGGCCATGCCAGAGCATGTCTTTTTCTAGTCGTGATGGGCCATGCCAGAACATGTCTTCATCTAGTCGTGATGAGCCATGCCAGAACATGTCTTCAAATGTTCGTGATGGGCCATGCAAGAACATGTCTTCACCTAGTCGTGATTAGCCATGCCAGAACATGTCTTTATCTAGTCGTAATGGCCCATGGCAGAACATGTCTTTATCTAGTCGTACTGGGCCATGCCAGAACATGTCTTTATCTAGTCGTACTGTGCCATGCCAGAACATATCTTTATCTAGTCGTGATGGGCCATGCCAGAACATGTCTTTATCTATTCGTGATGGGCCATGCCAGAACATGTCTTTATCTAATCGTGATGGGCCATGCCAAAACATGTCTTCATCTATCGTGATGGGCCATGCCAGAACATGTCTTCATCTAGTCGTTTTGGGCCATGCCAGTACATGTCTTTATCTAGTCGTAATGGGCCATGCCAGAACATGTCTTTATCTAGTCATGATGGGCCATGCCAGAACATGTCGTCATCTAGTCGTAATGGGCCATGCCAGAACATGTCTTCATCTAGTCGTAATGAGCCATGCCAGAACATGTCTTTATCTAGTCGTGATGAGCCTTGCCAGAACATTTCTTTATCTAGTCATGATGAGCCATGCCAGAACATGTCTTCATCTAGTCGTGATGGGCCATGCCAGAACATGTCTTTATCTAGTCGTTATTGGCCATGCCAGAACATGTCTTTATCTAGTCATGATGGGCCATGCCAGAACATGTCGTCATCTAGTCGTAATGGGCCATGCCAGAACATGTCTTCATCTAGTCGTAATGAGCCATGCCAGAACATTTCTTTATCTAGTCATGATGAGCCATGCCAGAACATGTCTTCATCTAGTCGTGATGGGCCATGCCAGAACATGTCTTTATCTAGTCGTTATGGGCCATGCCAGAACATGTCTTTATCTAGTCGTGATGGGCCATGCCAGAAAATGTCTTCATCTAGTCATAATGAGCCTTGGAAGAACATGTCTTTATCTAGTCATAATGGGCCATGGCAGAACATGTCTTTATCTAGTCATAATGGGCCATGCCAGAACATGTATTTTTCTAGTCGTGATGGGCCATGCCCAAACATGTCTTCATCTAGTCGTGATGAGCCATGCCAGAACATGTCTTCACCTAGTCGTGATGGGCCATGCCCGAACATGTCTTCATCTAGTCGTGATGAGCCATGCCAGAACATGTCTTCATCTAGTCGTGATGGGCCATGCAAGAACATGTCTTTATCTAGTCGTGATGGGCCATGCCAGAACATGTCTTTATCTAGTCGTAATGGGCCATGCCAGAACATGTCTTCATCTAGTCGTGATGAGCCATGCCAGAACATGTCTTCAAATATTCGTGATGGGCCATGCCAGAACATGTATTTTTCTAGTCGTGATGGGCCATGCCAGAACATGTCTTTATCTAGCCGTGATGAGCCATGCCAGAACATGTCTTTATCTAGTCGTTATGGGCCTTGCCAGAACATGTCTTTATCTAGTCGTGATGAGCCATGCCAGAACATGTCGTTATGTAGTCGTGATGAGCCATGCCAGTATATGTCTTTATATAGTCATGTTTTACATTTACGTCATTTAGCAGACGCTCTTATCCAGAGCGACTTGCAGTTAGTGCATACATTATTATTTTAATTTTTTTCATACTGGCCCCCCGTGGGAATCGAACCCACAACCCTGCTGTTGCAAACACCATGCTCTACCAACTGAGCTACATCCCTGCCGGCCATTCCCTCCCCTACCCTGGACGACGCTGGGCCAATTGTGTGCCGCCCCATGGGTCTCCCGGTAGCGGCCGGCTACGACAGAGCTTGGATTCGAACCAGGATCTCTAGTGGCACAGCTAGCACTGCGATGCAGTGCCTTAGACCACTGCGCCACTCGGGATCATGATGGGCCATGCCAGAACATGTCTTCATCTAGTTGTAATGGGCCATGCCAGAACATGTCTTCATCTAGTCGTGATGAGCCATGCCAGAACATTTCTTTATCTAGTCATGTTGAACCATGCCAGAACATTTCTTTATCTAGTCGTGATGGGCCATGCCAGAACATGTCTTCATCTAGTCGTGATGACCAATGCCAGAACATGTCTTTATCTAGTCGTGATGGGCCATGCCAGAACATGTCTTTATCTAGTCGTGATGAGCCATGCCAGAACATGTCTTTATCTAGTAGTGATAGCAATGGCTATAGACATGAACAAGATGAGGTTTCATTTCCTCACTCTACAGAGCATCCTTACATACTGGCCCCCCGTGGGAATCGAACCCACAACCCTGCCATTGCAAACGCCATGCTCTACCAACTGAGCTACATCCCTGCCGGCCATTCCCTCCCATACCCTGGATGACGCTGGGCCAATTGTGTGCCGCCCCATGGGTCTCCCGGGCGCGGCCGGCTACGACAGAGCCTGGATTCGAACCAGGATCTCTAGTGGCACAGTTAGCACTGCGATGCAGTGCCTTAGACCACTGCGCCACTCGGGATCATGATGGGCCATGCCAGAACATGTCTTCATCTAGTTGTAATGGGCCATGCCAGAACATGTCTTCATCTAGTCGTGATGAGCCATGCCAGAACATTTCTCTATCTAGTCATGTTGAGCCATGCCAGAACATGTCTTTATCTAGTCGTGATGGGCCATGCCAGAACATTTCTTTATCTAGTCGTGATGAGCCATGCCAGAACATGTCTTTATCTAGTCGTGATAGCAATGGCTATAGACATGAACAAGATGAGGTTTCATTTCCTCACTCTACAGAGCATCCTTACAGAATACAGCGGGGAAGTGGCGTGTGTGTGTGTGTCCGTGTCTGTGTGTCTCTGTGTCTGTGTGTGTGTGTGTGTGTGTGTGTGTGTGTGTGAGTCTGTGTGTGTGTGTGTGTGAGTCTGTGTTTGTGTGAGTCTGTGTGTGTGTGTGTGTGTGTGAATGTGTTTGTGTGTGTATATATAGTGAGAAGGAAGCAATTTAGCCGGGCTGTCATTTGACATTGCTTCATCTGTCTCAAGCAGCACACCGACATGGCAGACACAGTCCAAGTCCCTTTTTCCCCGATAAGCCCTGTGCTAGTGGCTCTACTCTTAAAGGAAATCTGCCAAGCTATGTGACCAACAGAGTACTTCACTGCCTTGTACCATTACATTGAACAGTGTGACCAACAGAGTACTTCACTGCCTTGTACCATTACACTGAACAGTGTGACCAACAGAGTATTTCACTGCCTTGTACCATTTCACTGAACAGTGTGACCAACAGAGTACTTCACTGCCTTGTACCATTACACTGAACAGTGTAACCAACAGAGTATTTCACTGCCTTGTACCATTACACTGAACAGTGTAACCAACAGAGTACTTCACTGCCTTGTACCATTTCACTGAACAGTGTGACCAACAGAGTATTTCACTGCCTTGTACCATTACACTGAACAGTGTAACCAACAGAGTACTTCACTGCCTTGTACCATTACACTGAACAGTGTAACCAACAGAGTACTTCACTGCCTTGTACCATTACACTGAACAGTGTGACCAACAGAGTATTTCACTGCCTTGTACCATTACACTGAACAGTGCAGTCTCTCATCGTTTTGACTCACCTAAAATATTAGATCTGGACTTTCTGTCAAAAGGGCTGTTCCTCATGTTAAAATCCTAGAGAGAATCAACCATTTAGTAAATCCATACAGAATTAATTCTGAGCAATGATCACAACTGGAAAACTCAACTGCTGAAAAACTCTGTTGGTCACACTGTTCAGTGTAATGGTACAAGGCAGTGAAGTACTCTGTTGGTTACACTGTTCAGTGTAATGGTACAAGGCAGTGAAGTACTCTGTTGGTTACACTGTTCAGTGTAATGGTACAAGGCAGTGAAATACTCTGTTGGTCACACTGTTCAGTGTAATGGTACAAGGCAGTGAAGTACTCTGTTGGTTACACTGTTCAGTGTAATGGTACAAGGCAGTGAAATACTATGTTGGTTACACTGTTCAGTGTAATGGTACAAGGCAGTGAAGTACTCTGTTGGTTACACTGTTCAGTGTAATGGTACAAGGCAGTGAAGTACTCTGTTGGTCACATAGCTTGGCAGATTTCCTTTAAGAGTAGAGCCACTAGCACAGGGCTTATCGGGGAAAAAGGGACTTGGACTGTGTCTGCCATGTCGGTGTGCTGCTTGAGACAGATGAAGCAATGTCAAATGACAGCCCGGCTAAATTGCTTCCTTCTCACTATATATACACACACAAAAATAAAGAAAAACCCTTGAATGAGTAGGAGTGTCCACACTTTTGACTGGTACTGTCCATAATATAATATATATACACATAAAGAATGCCAGTAAAATAAGGATAGCCTCAGTATTTCCAAACCTTCACGTTTATAACAATAACAGAAGGATCAGTATTCAAATAGTATTCCTTCAAAAGGACACACACAGAGAGAGAGAGAGAGAGAGAAGAGAGAGAGAGAGAGAGAGAGAGAGAGAGTGAGAGAGAGAGAGAGAGAGAGAGAGAGAGAGAGAGAGAGAGAGAGAGAGAGAGAGAGAGAGAGAGAGAGAGAGAGAGAGAGAGAGAGAGAGAGAGAGAGAGAGAGAGAGAGAGAGAGAGAGAGAGAGAGAGGGAAGAGAGAGAGAGAGAGAGAGAGAGAGAGAGAGAGAGAGAGAGAGAGAGAGAGAGAGAGAGAGAGAGAGAGAGAGAGAACAGGGTGAATGAGTCACTGAATCTCAAGAGACACTCCATTGAAACACTAATACAACACAGCATGCCCTCTCAGTGTCATTAGTGGCCTACGGTATGCAAACGGTACAACTGGAGAGGAGGTACAGACACACACACACAGAGAGACACACACACACACAGACACAGACACACACACACACAGAGAGACACACACACACATACACAGACACACAAACACACAGTGGTACAACTTGAGAGGCGGTAAATATTGTGTCTCGTTCGTCCCATGAGTCACACTGAGCTGTGCCCATGGGAGAAAACTGTGTGTGTGTGTTTAGGAGCGTGCCTGTTTCTGAGTGTGTGTAAGTGTGTGTGTGTAGCTAGTATCTCATCTCTAATCAGAGTGGAAAATGAAGGACCTTCTGTCCATGCCAGCCGTATCACTGCAGATGCTCCACAGACACAGCCCTAGATTTATCTTCACACCGTTATATCACACAGGAATGTATATACAGTATATTATGCAGATGGAGGGTCACAGCCAGCCAGATTAATGGGCCTGGGCATAGTGATGGGATGCATGGGGAAATGGGATAGCTACGGAATGACAGGATTGTTCCAAAACTAGGGGATAGCTGCAACTGCATGATAGCTCCAGAACTAGGGGATAGCTGCAGAACTACGGGATAGCTCCAGAACTACGGGATAGGTCTAGAACTACGGGATAGCTGCAGAACTACGGGTTAGCTCCAGAACTACGGGATAGCTCTAGAACTACGGGATAGCTCTAGAACTACGGGATAGCTCCAGAACTACGGGATAGCTGCAGAACTACGGGATAGCTCCAGAACTACGGGATAGCTCTAGAACTATGGGATAGCTCTAGAACTATGGGATAGCTCTAGAACTATGGGATAGGTCTAGAACTACGGGATAGCTCTAGAACTACGGGATAGGTCTAGAACTACGGGATAGCTCTAGAACTACGGGATAGGTCCAGAACTATGGGATAGCTCCAGAACTATGGGATAGCTCCAGAACTACGGGATAGCTCTAGAACTACGGGAGAGCTGCAGAACTATGGAATAGCTCTAGAACTAAGGAATAGCTATAGAACTACGAAATATGTCTAGAACTACGGGATAGCTCTAGAACTACGGGATAGCTCTAGAACTACGGGATAGCTCTAGAACTACGGGATAGCTCTAGAACTACGGGATAGCTCTAGAACTATGGGATAGCTCTAGAACTACGGGATAGCTCTAGAACTACGGGATAGCTCTAGAACTATGGGATAGCTCTAGAACTATGGGATAGCTCTAGAACTACGGGATAGCTCTAGAACTACGGGATAGGTCTAGAACTACAGGATAGCTCTAGAACTACGGGATAGGTCCAGAACTATGGGATAGCTCCAGAACTATGGGATAGCTCCAGAACTACGGGATAGCTCTAGAACTACGGGAGAGCTGCAGAACTATGGAATAGCTCTAGAACTAAGGAATAGCTATAGAACTACGAAATATGTCTAGAACTACGGGATAGCTCTAGAACTACGGGATAGCTCTAGAACTACGGGATAGCTCTAGAACTACGGGATAGCTGCAGAACTATGAGATCGCTCTAGAACTACGGGATAGCTCTAGAACTAAGGAATAGGTCTAGAACTACGGGATAGCTGCAGAACTACGGGATAGCTCCAGAATTATGGGATAGCTCTAGAATTATGGAATAGGTCTAGAACTACGGGAAAGCTGCAGAACTATGGGATAGCACTAGAACTATGGGATAGCTCTAGAACTACGGGATAGCTGCAGAACTATGAGATCGCTCTAGAACTACGGGATAGCTCTAGAACTAAGGAATAGGTCTAGAACTATGAGATAGCTGCAGAACTATGGGATAGCTCTAGAACTACGGAATAGCTTTAGAACTACGGGATAGCTCCAGAACTACATGATAGGTCTAGAACTACGGGATAGCTGCAGAACTATGGGATAGCTCTAGAACTACGGGATAGCTCTAGAACTACGGAATAGGTCTAAAACTACGGGATAGCTGCAGAACTATGGGATAGCTGCAGATTAATGGGATAGCTCTAGAACTACGGAATAGGTCTAGAACAACGGGATAGCTGCAGAACTTTGGGATAGCTCTAGAACTACGGGATAGCTCCAGAACTACGGGATAGGTCTAGAACTACGGTATAGCTCTAGAACTTCGGGATAGCTCTAGAACTACGGGATAGCTCTAGAACTACGGGATAGGTCTAGAACTACGGGATAGGTCTAGAACTACGGGATAGCTCCAGAACTACATGATAGGTCTAGAACTACGGGATAGCTGCAGAACTATGGGATAGCTCTAGAACTACGGGATAGCTCTAGAACTACGGAATAGGTCTAAAACTATGGGATAGCTGCAGAACTATGGGATAGCTGCAGATTAATGGGATAGCTCTAGAACTACGGAATAGGTCTAGAACAACGGGATAGCTGCAGAACTTTGGGATAGCTCTAGAACTACGGGATAGCTCTAGAACTATGGGATAGCTCCAGAACTACGGGATAGGTCTAGAACTACGGTATAGCTCTAGAACTTCGGGATAGCTCTAGAACTACGGGATAGCTCTAGAACTACGGGATAGCTCTAGAACTATGGGATAGCTCTAGAACTACGGGATAGCTCTAGAACTACGGGATAGCTCTAGAACTATGGGATAGCTCTAGAACTATGGGATAGCTCTAGAACTACGGGATAGCTCTAGAACTACGGGATAGGTCTAGAACTACAGGATAGCTCTAGAACTACGGGATAGGTCCAGAACTATGGGATAGCTCCAGAACTATGGGATAGCTCCAGAACTACGGGATAGCTCTAGAACTACGGGAGAGCTGCAGAACTATGGAATAGCTCTAGAACTAAGGAATAGCTATAGAACTACGAAATATGTCTAGAACTACGGGATAGCTCTAGAACTACGGGATAGCTCTAGAACTACGGGATAGCTCTAGAACTACGGGATAGCTGCAGAACTATGAGATCGCTCTAGAACTACGGGATAGCTCTAGAACTAAGGAATAGGTCTAGAACTACGGGATAGCTGCAGAACTACGGGATAGCTCCAGAATTATGGGATAGCTCTAGAATTATGGAATAGGTCTAGAACTACGGGAAAGCTGCAGAACTATGGGATAGCACTAGAACTATGGGATAGCTCTAGAACTACGGGATAGCTGCAGAACTATGAGATCGCTCTAGAACTACGGGATAGCTCTAGAACTAAGGAATAGGTCTAGAACTATGAGATAGCTGCAGAACTATGGGATAGCTCTAGAACTACGGAATAGCTTTAGAACTACGGGATAGCTCCAGAACTACATGATAGGTCTAGAACTACGGGATAGCTGCAGAACTATGGGATAGCTCTAGAACTACGGGATAGCTCTAGAACTACGGAATAGGTCTAAAACTACGGGATAGCTGCAGAACTATGGGATAGCTGCAGATTAATGGGATAGCTCTAGAACTACGGAATAGGTCTAGAACAACGGGATAGCTGCAGAACTTTGGGATAGCTCTAGAACTACGGGATAGCTCCAGAACTACGGGATAGGTCTAGAACTACGGTATAGCTCTAGAACTTCGGGATAGCTCTAGAACTACGGGATAGCTCTAGAACTACGGGATAGGTCTAGAACTACGGGATAGGTCTAGAACTACGGGATAGCTCCAGAACTACATGATAGGTCTAGAACTACGGGATAGCTGCAGAACTATGGGATAGCTCTAGAACTACGGGATAGCTCTAGAACTACGGAATAGGTCTAAAACTATGGGATAGCTGCAGAACTATGGGATAGCTGCAGATTAATGGGATAGCTCTAGAACTACGGAATAGGTCTAGAACAACGGGATAGCTGCAGAACTTTGGGATAGCTCTAGAACTACGGGATAGCTCTAGAACTATGGGATGGCTCCAGAACTACGGGATAGGTCTAGAACTACGGTATAGCTCTAGAACTTCGGGATAGCTCTAGAACTACGGGATAGCTCTAGAACTACGGGATAGGTCTAGAACTACGGGATAGCTCTAGAACTAAGGGATAGGTCTATAACTATGTGTTGACTCTAGAACTACAGGATAGCTCCAGAAATACGGGATAGCACTAGAACTACAGGATAGGTCTAGAACTACGGGATGGCTGCAGAACTACGGGATAGCTCTAGAACTATGGGATAGCTCTAGAACTATGGGATAGCTGCAGAACTATGGAATAGCTCTAGAACTATGGGATAGCTCTAGAACTACGGGATAGCTCCAGAACTACGGGATAGCACCAGAAATATGGGAGAACTCCAGAACTATGGAATAGCTCCAGAACCATGGGATAGCTCTAGAACTATGGGATAGCTCTAGAACTACGGGATAGCTCTAGAACTACGGGATAGCTCTAGAACTACGGGATAGCTGCCGAACTATGGAATAGCTCTAGGACTATGGAATAGGTCTAGAACTACGGGATAGCTGCAGAACTACGGGATAGCTCTAGAACTATGGGATAGCTGCAGAACTACGGGATAGCTCCAGAATTACGGGATAACTCTAGAACTACGGAAAAGCTGCAGAACTACGGGATAGCTCTAGAACTATGGGATAGCTCTAGAACTACGGGATAGCTCCAGAACTACGGGATAGCTCTAGAACTACGGGATAGCTCTAGAATTACGGGATAGCTCCAGAACTATGGGATAGCTCTAGAACTACGGGATAGCTCCAGAACTACGGGATAGCTCTAGAACTACGGGATAGCTCCAGAAATATGGGATAGCTCCAGAACTATGGGATAACTCTAGAACTACGGGATAGCTCCAGAACTACGGGATAGCTCTAGAACTACAGGATAGCTTTAGAACTACGGGATAGCTGCAGAACTACGGGATAGGTCTAGAACTATGGGATAGTTCCAGAACTACGGGATAGCTCCAGAAGTATGGGAGAACTCCAGAACTATGGAATAGCTCCAGAACTATGGGATCGCTCTAGAACTATGGGATAGCTCCAGAACTACGGGATAGATCTAGAACTACGGGAGAGCTGCAGAACTATTGAATAGCTCTAGAACTAAGGAATAGCTATAGAACTATGAAATATGTCTAGAACTACGGGTTAGCTCTAGAACTACGGGATAGCTCTAGAACTACGGGATAACTGCAGAATTATGGGATAGCTCTAGAATTACGGAATAGGTCTAGAACTACGGGAAAGCTGCAGAACTATGGGATAGCACTAGAACAATGGGATAGCTCTAGAACTACGGGGTAGCTGCAGAACTATGAGATCGCTCTAGAACTACGGGATAGCTCTAGAACTAAGGAATAGGTCTAGAACTACGGGATAGCTGCAGAACTACGGGATAGCTCTAGAACTACGGGATAGGTCTAGAACTATGAGATAGCTGCAGAACTATGGGATAGCTCTAGAACTACAGGATAGCTCTAGAACTACGGGATAGCTCTAGAACTACGGGATAGCTGCAGAACTATGGAATAGCTCTAGAACTACGGAATAGGTCTATAACTACGAGATAGCTGCAGAACTACGGGATAGCTCCAGAACTATGGGATAGCTCTAGAACTATGAGATAGCTCTAGAACTACAGGATAGCTCTAGAACTACGGGATAGCTCTAGAACTACGGGATAGCTGCAGAACTATGGAATAGCTCTAGAACTAAGGAATAGGTCTATAACTACGGGATAGCTGCAGAACTGTGCGTTAGCTCTAGAAATACAGAATAGGTCTTGAACTACAGGATAGCTGCAGAACTATGGGATAACTCTAGAACTACGGGATAGGTCTAGAACTACGGGATAGCTCCAGAACTACGGGATAGCTCTAGAACTACGGAATAGCTACAGAACTACGGGATAGCTCTAGAACTATGGGATAGCTCTAGAACTATGGGATAGCTCCAGAACTACGGGATAGCTCTAGAACTACGGGATAGCTCTATAATTACAGGATAGCTGCAAAACTACGGGATAGGTCTAGAACTATGGGATAGCTCTAGAACTACGGGATAGCTCCAGAACTACAGGATTGCTCTAGAACTATGGGATAGCTCTAGAATTACGGGAAAGCTGCAGAACTACGGGATAGCTGCAGAACTACGGGATAGCTCTAGAACTACGGGATAGCTCTAGAACTATTGAATAGCTCAATAACTACTGGATAGGTCCAGAACTACGGGATAGCTCTAGAACTACGGGATAGCTGAGAACTACGGGTTAGCTCTAGAACTACAGGATAACTCTAGAACTACGGGATAGCACCAGAACAATGGGATAGCTCTAGAACTATGGAATAGGTCTGGAACTACGGGATAGCTGCAGAACTACGGGATAGCTCTAGAACTACAGGATAGCTCTAGAACTACGGAATAGCTCTAGAACTACAGGATAACTCTAGAACTACGGGATAGCTCCAGAACTATGGGAGAATTCCAGAACTATGGAATAGCTCCAGAACTATGGGATAGCTCTAGAACTATGGGATAGCTCTAGAACTACGGGATAGCTCTAGAACTACGGGATAGCTCTAGAACTACGGGATAGCTGCAGAACTATGGAATAGCTCTAGAACTACGGAATAGGTCTAGAACTACGGGATAGCTGCAGAACTACGGGATAGCTCTAGAACTACGGGATAGCTGCAGAACTACGGGATAGCTCCAGAATTATGGGATAGCTCTAGAACTACGGAATAGCTGCAGAACTACGGGATAGCTCTAGAACTATGGGAGAACTCCAGAACTATGGAATAGCTCCAGAACTATGGGATCGCTCTAGAACTATGGGATAGCTCTAGAACTATGGGATAGCTCTAGAACTATGGGATAGCTCTAGAAGTACAGGATAGCTCTAGAAGTACAGGATAGCTCTAGAACTATGGGATAGCTCTAGAACTACGGGATAGCTGCAGAACTAGGGAATAGCTCTAGAATTATGGGATAGCTGCAGAACTACGGGATAGCTCTAGAACTACGGGATAGCTGCAGAACTATGGGATAGCTCTAGAACTACAGAATAGGTCTTGAACTACAGGATAGCTGCAGAACTATGGGATAGCTCTAGAACTACAGGATAGCTCTAGAACTACAGGATAGCTCCAGAACTATGGGATAGGTCTAGAACTACGGTATAGCTCTAGAACTACGGGATAGCTCTAGAACTACGGGATAGCTCTAGATCTACGGGATAGGTCTAGAACTATGGGATAGCTCCAGAACTACGGGATAGCTCTAGAACTACACAATAGCTACAGAACTATGGGATAGCTCTAGAACTATGGGATAGCTCTAGAACTACGGGATAGCTCCAGAACTATGGGATAGCTCTAGAACTACGGGATAGCTCTAGAACTATGGGATAGCTCTAGAACTATGGGATAGCTGCAGAACTACGGGATAGCTCTAGAACTATGGGATAGCTCTAGAACTACGGAATAGCTCAAGAACTACTGGATAGCTCCAGAACTACGCGATAGATCTAGAACTACGGGATAGCTGCAGAACTGCGGGATAGCTCCAGAACTAGGTTGGATAGTTGTGATGTTCAGGACTAATTTCCCCTTTGGGAAAAAGACAAAATATTGTATCTTCTTTGTACAATAAATAGAGGGAGTGATGGCACTGCTCTGTAGACTAGAGATGTTCCTCAAACAAACCAACAGGGCCTAGATCTAAGGATTTGAGTTTCAGAAAAGAGGATATCTGCATGTCCACGGACCACTCCGGGTCATCCCTGACAACTCCTACTAGCAATGATGATATTCAATATGTAAGTACCACAATCATCTAATGGGATAGATTGCTTAATATTATTCCCAGGAAGAGTAGCTGCTGCCTTGGCAACAGCTAATGGGGTCCTAATAAAATACTAAATGTTTCTCAAACAATAGTGTCCCCTTCTCTTGATTGATTACGATGTTCATCTGTCTCATTTTTGACAGACATCCATTATTGACAGACAGAGCGTAATTATCCCTAAAGTCTTAATTAATTTGTCCATTAAGGGGGCATTCCTGTCTTCAAACGGAGGTGTCTCTCATTATTGAGAGTGTAAATATCCAAACACAACCAGTCAGAGGGTGATTTAGTCACGAATATTATATCCTCTAGTGCAGCGTTGGGGGTGCCCATGGTGATATGATATGCATAAAGTTGGAACGTGACGTCCCCCTGTGGGGACGGCTTGCATATTTTATGTTCACATTGTCCTTTCCAGCTTCAGAAACTAGCTCAATATGGCTTAGTAATGTGGTAAGCTCTCAACTTTTAAAGCAAAATGATTGGTTAAATCAAGATAATCTGCAGGGCATGTTATAGTGGGATACAAACACTCTCTTGCACAGAAGAACAGCAGTGTAGGAGGACTGACTAGCTGCAGAAAAGCTGATAGCTATAGAGACTGGTACATAAAAGCTGGGATACAGAGACTGGTACATAAAAGCTGGGATACAGAGACTGGTACATAAAAGCTGATAGCTACAGAGACTGGTACATAAAAGCTGATAGCTACAGAGACTGGTACATAAAAGCTGATAGCTACAGAGACTGGTACATAAAAGATGATAGCTACAGAGACTGGTACATAAAAGCTGATAGCTACAGAGACTGGTACATAAAAGATGATAGCTACAGAGACTGGTACATAAAAGCTGATAGCTACAGAGACTGGTACATAAAAGATGATAGCTACAGAGAATGGTACATAAAAGCTGATAGCTACAGAGACTGGTACATAAAAGCTGATAGCTACAGAGACTGGTACATAAAAGATGATAGCTACAGAGAATGGTACATAAAAGCTGATAGCTACAGAGACTGGTACATAAAAGCTGGTAAAAAGAGACTGGTACAGAAAAGCTGATAGCTACAGAGACTGGTACATAAAAGATGATAGCTACAGAGACTGGTACATAAAAGCTGATAGCTACAGAGACTGGTACATAAAAGATGATAGCTACAGAGACTGGTACATAAAAGCTGATAGCTACAGAGACTGGTACATAAAAGCTGATAGCTACAGAGACTGGTACATAAAAGCTGATAGCTACAGAGACTGGTACATAAAAGATGATAGCTACAGAGAATGGTACATAAAAGCTGATAGCTACAGAGACTGGTACATAAAAGCTGGTAAAAAGAGACTGGTACAGAAAAGCTGATAGCTACAGAGACTGGTACATAAAAGCTGATAGCTACAGAGACTGGTACATAAAAGCTGATAGCTACAGAGACTGGTACATAAAAGCTGATAGCTACAGAGACTGGTACATAAAAGCTGATAGCTACAGAGACTGGTACATAAAAGCTGATAGCTACAGAGACTGGTACATAAAAGCTGATAGCTACAGAGACTGGTAAAAGCTGATAGCTACAGAGACTGGTACATAAAAGATGATAGCTACAGAGACTGGTACATAAAAGCTGATAGCTACAGAGACTGGTACATAAAAGCTGATAGCTACAGAGACTGGTACATAAAAGCTGATAGCTACAGAGACTGGTACATAAAAGATGATAGCTACAGAGACTGGTACATAAAAGATGATAGCTACAGAGACTGGTACATAAAAGCTGATAGCTACAGAGACTGGTACATAAAAGCTGATAGCTACAGAGACTGGTACATAAAAGATGATAGCTACAGAGACTGGTACATAAAAGCTGATAGCTACAGAGACTGGTACATAAAAGCTGATAGCTACAGAGACTGGTACATAAAAGATGATAGCTACAGAGACTGGTACATAAAAGCTGATAGCTACAGAGACTGGTACATAAAAGCTGATAGCTACAGAGACTGGTACATAAAAGATGATAGCTACAGAGACTGGTACATAAAAGCTGATAGCTACAGAGACTGGTACATAAAAGCTGATAGCTACAGAGACTGGTACATAAAAGCTGATAGCTACAGAGACTGGTACATAAAAGCTGATAGCTACAGAGACTGGTACATAAAAGCTGATAGCTACAGAGACTGGTACATAAAAGCTGATAGCTACAGAGACTGGTACATAAAAGCTGATAGCTACAGAGACTGGTACATAAAAGATGATAGCTACAGAGACTGGTACATAAAAGATGATAGCTACAGAGACTGGTACATAAAAGATGATAGCTACAGAGACTGGTAAAAGCTGATAGCTACAGAGACTGGTACATAAAAGATGATAGCTACAGAGACTGGTAAAAGCTGATAGCTACAGAGACTGGTACATAAAAGATGATAGCTACAGAGACTGGTAAAAGCTGATAGCTACAGAGACTGGTACATAAAAGATGATAGCTACAGAGACTGGTACATAAAAGATGATAGCTACAGAGACTGGTAAAAGCTGATAGCTACAGAGACTGGTACATAAAAGATGATAGCTACAGAGACTGGTAAAAGCTGATAGCTACAGAGACTGGTACATAAAAGATGATAGCTACAGAGACTGGTAAAAGCTGATAGCTACAGAGACTGGTACATAAAAGCTGATAGCTACAGAGACTGGTACATAAAAGCTGATAGCTACAGAGACTGGTACATAAAAGCTGATAGCTACAGAGAATGGTACATAAAAGCTGATAGCTACAGAGACTGGTACATAAAAGCTGATAGCTACAGAGACTGGTAAAAGCTGATAGCTACAGAGACTGGTACATAAAAGATGATAGCTACAGAGACTGGTACATAAAAGCTGATAGCTATAGAGACTGGTACATAAAAGCTGATAGCTACAGAGACTGGTACATAAAAGCTGATAGCTACAGAGACTGGTACATAAAAGCTGATAGCTACAGAGAATGGTACAGTACACTGAGCTCCTGATTAGCAGTAGGCCATTAATGCTCAGGGATGTTCAGGACTTAGCTGTAGCTGCATCCCAGGGCACAGATCAGACAGAGAGCTAGCAACGCACACGCTGTTTAACACCTCCTGTACACACACACACACACACGGACACACACGGACACACACGGACACAGACACACACATACATTGTTTGTCCAGATTGGCTGTGGGCTGATCTATTGCCAAAACACAGGCCTCTAAATGCATATAAACAGGCTCATTTACACCCAAAATGTATGCAGGCCCAGCGAACCGACATAAAACATACACAAACACACACACACAAGCACACACACAAGCACACACACACACACTCACACACAGTGAACAAACAAACATAAAACACGTAAAGCAGGCTCCGATTATCCAGCGAGACTTCGGCAGCATTTCTGTAAAAGGGTGATAAAGAACCCAGCGGAGACAGAGGTTGTGTCCCAAATAACACTCTATTCCCGATATAGTGCACTAGGATCCACAGGGCTCTGGTCAAAAGTAGTGCACAACAAACAATATAGGGTGCCATTCAGGAGGCAGCAAGGTTAATAAAAAAAACAGTTTGTCGGAGGACTGTTTGAAAATTGCATAAGACGTCAACGGAATAGAATCCCTGGGTTGTATTTTCAGATAATTTTCTCGTTCTCACGCAAGTCGTTGATTTTTCTTCTTCTTTACATCAATTTCCCCTTACAGGGGCGTCACGCACCCCAAAAAAATCTGAGGGGGCACAAAGTACGTACGGGTAGCTGTTGGGTTGTCCGGAGAGGGGCTAGGCACCCGGCCGTAAATTGGAGAATTTTACATTTTTCAAACACCTGACACAGCTATTTCCTTCAATCTAGAGCCCTATTCATTATGCTTAATTCTATGTAAAAAATATATATATAATAATAATATCCAAGCATACCTCTTGAGCTCTGTATCCTCCTGACTGAGTAACTAAATAAGCTTCTCTCCATCTCTGCTAAAATCTGGTAAAAGATTGAAAGGATTGCAGGGGGTGAAAGCAGATTACATTTTTTACGGAACCTACTGTTTTTATGTTTGGGGATCTAATCATAGAATGACATATAGATGCATGGATTACATACAGTGAGGGAAAAAAGTATTTGATCCTCTGCTGATTTTGTGAGTTTGCCCATTGACGAAGAAATGATCAGTCTATAATTTTAATGGTAGGTTTATTTGAACAGTGAGAGACAGAATAACAACAAAAAAATCTAGAAAGACGCATGTCAAAAATGTTATAAATTGATTTGCATTTTAATGAAGGAAATAAGTATTTGACCCCCTCTGCAAACATGACTTAGTACTTGGTGGCAAAACCCTTGTTGGCAATCACAGAGGTCAGACGTTTCTTGTAGTTGGCCACCAGGTTTGCACACATCTCAGGAGGGATTTTGTCCCACTCCTCTTTGCAGATCTTCTCCAAGTCATTAAGGTTTCGAGGCTGACGTTTGGCAACTCGAACCTTCAGCTCCCTCTACAGATTTTCTATGGGATTAAGGTCTGGAGACTGGCTGGGCCACTCCAGGACCTTAATGTGCTTCTTCTTGAGCCACTCCTTTGTTGCCTTGGCCGTGTGTTTTGGGTCATTGTCATGCTGGAATACCCATCCACGACCCATTTTCAAAGCCCTGGTTGAGGGAAGGAGGTTCTCACCCAAGACTTGACGGTACATGGCCCCGTCCATCGGCCCTTTGATGCGGTGAAGTTGTCCTGTCCCCTTAACAGAAAAACACCCCCAAAGCATAATGTTTCTACCTCCATGTTTGACGGTGGGGATGGTGTTCTTGGGGTCATAGGCAGCATTCCTCCTCCTCCAAACACGGCGAGTTGAGTTGATGCCAAAGAGCTCCATTTTGGTCTCATCTGACCACAACACTTTCACCCAGTTCTCCTCTGAATCATTCAGATGTTCATTGGCAAACTTCAGATGGGCAAGTGCTTTCTTGCGGGCGCTGCACGATTTCAGTCCTTCACGGTGTAGTGTGTTACCAATTGTTTTCTTGGTGACTATGGTCCCAGCTGCCTTGAGATCATTGTCATGGAGCCCCAGGCCGAGGAAGATTGATAGTTCTTTTGTGTTTCTTCCATTTGCGAATAATCGCACCAACTGTTGTCACCTTCTCACCAAGCTGCTTGGCGATGGTCTTGTAGCCCATTCCAGCCTTGTGTAGGTCTACAATCTTGTCCCTGACATCCTTGGAGAGCTCTTTGGTCTTGGCCATGGTGAAGAGTTTGGAATCTGATTGATTGATTGCTTCTGTGGACAGGTGTCTTTTATACAGGTAACAAGCTGAGATTAGGAGCACTCCCTTTAAGAGTGTGCTCCTAATCTCAGCTCGTTACCTGTATAAAAGACACCTGGGAGCCAGAAATCTTTCTGATTGAGAGGGGGTCAAATACTTATTTCCCTCATTAAAATGCAAATCAATTTATAACATTTTTGACATGCGTTTTTCTGGATTTATTTGTTGTTATTCTGTCTCTCACTGTTCAAATAAACCTACCATTAAAATCATAGACTGATCATTTCTTTGTCAGTGGGCAAACGTACAAAATCAAATACTTTTTCCCCTCACTGTATAGAATCCCTATTAATTTCCTATGATCTCTGTGGTCCTAGTAGGCTTAATAAAGATTTGTCATATAACTATCATCATGTATTACCTTTTAATATAGCATAAACACAACCAGTCATTATGTTTTTCATCTGACTGTCAAACAATCGCTTCAAAAGGCGCTCCTGTTGGCTACCCGCGCCTGTTTGTACACTCAAAAAATAATTCCAGCATTCAAACAGTGCACTCTGCACCCGCAATGTTATGAATGAAAAGAGACATCTGTCACATAAAAATTACAAGTGTAATGACATTAGGCCCACTACACGTCTAGCCTGAAATTGTTGCGTCCACTGCTGTCTGCGCACGTCTCCGCCTTGGCTACATACCGGTATCTCCGCCTTGGCAACATACCGGTATCTCCGCCTTGGCAACATACCGGTATCTCCGCCTTGGCTACATCAAATCAAATCAAATCAAATCAAATTTTATTGGTCACATGCGCCGAATACAACAGGTGCAGACATTACCGGTATCTCCGCCTTGGCTACATACCGGTATCTCCGCCTTGGGCAACATTTTAGTGTTCTTGTCAAACCACAACTCAATTTTGGAGTGTATACCGTCCGTTTTCAAGTCAATTCAACTCATGTTCATGCAGCTGACATGTAGTTAATGTTAAATAATGGTGTAATTGCCTAATGATTTCTTGCCATTTCGTTTTAATTATTGCGATAGGGTTCACATTCTACCGGTACGGTTCTAATTCTAAATTCTACCCCAACAATTTCTGTTGCAGGGATGCCGTACTGGACCGTACCTTCTTACTTTCACTGCTGAAGGAATGTGAGTCTTATTCGGTACATTTAGTTATTGCTTGCTTTTCTAAAGTCTACCAACCATGCCAGCAGGCTTGCCAGCTAAGACAGTTAGATAAGATAGCTACTCTGACTTGATTGAAAGCCTGAAAAAGGCTTCTTCACAGCTAGCTACGAGGTTGGGAGATTGGGAACCTATCTGGGCTAGCTAAAGCCAACTACTAGTAGTACAGAGCCTGCTATGGGCATGGTGCGGCTGCCTCCATAAATTATTTACAGCGTTTAAACATATCATTACATCTCATTTGTTTTGCAGAGGGATGATGACGTGGGGAAATGGATTGCTGTTTAAACCACTCACCTTCTCTGCTTGTTTCACAACGAGCAGACGTTATGTTGTAGAGAGAGGAGTTAGTTATATATCTGTCAGCATTAACACACAAAGCACTAGGCAATACATACAGGTATATTCGCATGTCTTTGCAGACAGGAGGGTCGACAAACAAACACGCAGAGTTAATATTGGGTATGGGGGAGTGATCATTTCATTTCTACATAATATGCATAACAGTCAAAGTCTTGGGAGTCTAATGTCCATGCCCTTTTTCTCCCCAATTTCGTGATATTACAATCTTGTCTCATCGCTGCAACTCCCCAACGGGCTCAGGAGACGCCAAGGTCGAGTCATGAGTCCTCCGAAACATGACCCGCCAAACCACAGAAGCCAACTGCACCAATGTGTCGGAGGAAACACTGTTCAACTGACGACCGAACTCATCCTGCAGGCGTCCGGCCAGCCACAAGGAGTCGCTAGAGCGCGATTAGCCAAGTAAAGCCCCCCAGGCTAAACCCTCCCCTAACCCGGACGACGCTGAGCCGATTGTGCGCCACCCTATGGGACTCCCGGCCGGAGGCCAAATCAACATTTTTTATGTAAATGGATTGTTATAGAAGGGTCCAGATACCTATGTTTTTGAAAATCTCACCTGTTTTTGAGAAACCTACCCCAAAAAGCGAATCACTTCCTCATCCTCGTTGTGCATCCTTGAAAAAACATGAACAAAGGCTCCAAAAACACCCAGAAATCTACAGCAGACAATCACATTCTAGACGATTCTGTGCTATCAACTTTGTGGCAACAGTTCGGGGAAGGCCCTTTCATTTTACATTTTAGTCATTTAGCAGACGCTCTTATCCAGAGCGCCTTACAGTTAGTGAGTGCATACATTATTATTATTATTTTATTTTTTCATACTGGCCCCCCCGTGGGAATCGAACCCACAACCCTGGCGTTGCAAACGCCATGCTCTACCAACTAAGCTACATCCCTGACGGCCATGACTCCCCTACCCTGGACGACGCTGGGCCAATTGTGCGCCGCCCCATGGGTCTCCTGGTCGCGGCCGGCTACGACAGAGCCTGGATTTGAAAACCTTTGGGATGAATTGGAATGCAGACTGCGAGCCAGGCCTAATTGTCCAACATCAGTGTTCGACCTCACTAATATTCTTGTGGCTGAATGGAAGCAGGTCCCCGCAGCAATGTTCCAACATCTAGTGGAAAGCCTTCCCAGAAGAGTGGAGGCTGTTATAGAAGCAAAAGGGGGACCAACTCCATATTAATGCCCATGATTTTAGAATTAGATGTTTGACGAGCAGGTGTCCACATACTTTTGGTCATGTAGAGTATACATTGTATTCAGAAAGTATTCAGACCCCTTGACTTTTTCCACATTTTGTTACTTTACAGACTTAATCTAAAATTGATTAAATTAAATGTTTTTCCTCATCAATCTAGGCACATTACCCCATGATGACAAAGTGAAAACAGGTTTTTAGAAATCTTTGCAAGTTTATTAAAAATAAAAACAGAAATACCTTATTTACATACGTTTTCAGACCATTTGCTATGAGGCTCGAAATTAAGCTCAGGTGCATCCTGTTTCCATTGATCATCCTTGATATGTTTCTACAACTTGATTGGAGTCCACCTGTGGTACATTCAATTGATTGGACATGATTTGGAAAGGCACACACCTGTATATATAAGGTCCCACAGTTGACAGTGCATGTCAGAGCAAAAACCAAGCCAAGGTCGAAGGAATTGTCCGTAGAGCTCCGAGACAGGATTGTGTCGAGGCATAGATCTGGGGAAGGGTACCAAAAAATGTCTGCAGCATTGAAGGTCCCCAAGAACACAGTGGCCTCCATCATTCTTAAATTGAAGAAGTTTGGAACCACCAAGACTCTTCCTAGAGCTGGCCACCCGGCCAAACTGAGAAATCGGGAGAGAATGGTCACTCTGACAGAGCTCCAGAGTTCCTCTGTGGAGATGGGAGAACCTTCCAGAAGGACAACCATCTCTGCAGCACTCCACCAACCAGGCCTTTATGGTAGATTGGCCAGACGAAAGCCAATTCTCAGTAAAAGGCAAATGACAGCCCGCTTGGAGTTTGCCAAAGGCACTTCAATTACTCTCAGACCATGAGAAACAAGATTCTCTGGTCTGATGAAACCAAGATTGAACTCTTTAGCCTGAATGCTAAGCGTCACGTCTGGAGGAAACCTGGCACCATCCCAACGGTGAAGCATGGTGGTGGCAGCATCATGCTGTGGGGATGTTTTTCAGCGGCAGGGACTGGGAGACTAGTCAGGATCAAGGGAAAGATGAACGGAGCGATCCTTGAAGTACAGAGAGATCCTTGATGAAAACCTGCTCCAGAATGCTCAGGACCTCAGACTGGGGTGAAGGTTCACCTTCCAACAGGACAACGACCCTAAGCACACAGCCAAGACAACGCAGGAGTGGCTTCGGGACAAGTCTCTGAATGTCCTTGAGTGGCCCAGCCAGATCCCGGACTTGATCCCGATCCAACACCTCTGGAGAGACATGAAAATAACTGTGCAGCAATGCTCCTCATCCAACTTGACAGAGCTTGAGAGGATCTGCAGAGAAGAATGGGAGAAACTCCCCAAATACAAGGGTGCCAAGCTTGTAGCGACATACCCAAGAAGACTTGAGGCTGTAATCTCTGCCAAAGGTGCTTCAACAAAGTACAGAGTAAGTGGTCTGAATACTTATCTAAATGTGATTTTTTATTTATTTCATTTGTTATATATTTTCTAAAATTTCTAAAAAATAACGTTTGCTTTGTCAATATGGGGTATTGTGTGTAGATGTAGTAACACATTTTACTCTAGAGTTGGTCCTCTGTAGCTCAGCTGGTAGAGCACGGCGCTTGTAACGCCAGGGTAGTGGGTTCGATCCCCGGGACCATCCATACACAAAAAAAAATGATGCACGCTTGACTGTAAGTCGCTTTAGATAAAAGCGTCTGCTAAATCCAACGTAACAAAATGTGGAAAAAGTCAAGGGGTCTGAATACTTTCCGAATGCACTGTACATCTTCTTTACTTTATTTTATTTTGGGCTATTATATCAAAGGGCTATCATATCAAATGGATATCATATCAAAGGGATATCTTATCAAAGGGCTAGCATATCAAAGGGCTAGCATATCAAAGGGCTATCATATCAAAGGGCTATCATATCAAAGGGCTATCATATCAAAGGGCTATCATATCAAAGGGCTATCTTATTGAATGTTTATTGTCTGTGTGTATAGTGTATAGAGAGAACTAGTTATTTATAAACACTTCTCATTGCTTGTATGATACTCCACTTGTTATTGGGTAGAAAGCCAGCAACAATACCCCTTTTATTTATGTAATTTTTAACCATTGATTAAGTATATGTCATAAAAGAGTACCTGATTTATAAGCTTGTCTCAGTGCGGGCATGGCGATCAGGTTGATATTGGCTCTGGTGCAATCAATATTATCTGGACCTTTATATATCAATAATGTATATTCTGAGCTTTGGCCAAATATAAAAAGGTTTTGCTGCATCCAGTTTGACGCATCCTGGGAGGTGAGTCAGACTATAGAAATGCTATTACTATTTCTGTCAGTCAAACTTCCATCTGACCTAAAGCAAGGATTTCACAATGGGTTGTGATAACTCTTACAAGGGTTAGTTAATCAGGCTGAAGTGATATTGGCTTTTATGTTTCTGGAGCCAGTTCTTTGTTCAGTGACTCAACAGTGTTAATGTTTACGGAGCCAGATCTCTGTGTTCTGCCTGTATTTCTGTTTGTTCAGTGACTCAACAGCGTTAATGTTTACGGAGCCAGATCTCTGTGTTCTGCCTGTATTTCTGTTTGTTCAGTGACTCAATAGCGTTAATGTTTACGGAGCCAGATCTCTGTGTTCTGCCTGTATTTCTGTTTGTTCAGTGACTCAACAGCGTTAATGTTTACGGAGCTAGATCTCTGTGTTCTGCCTGTATTTCTGTTTGTTCAGTGACTCAACAGCGTTAATGTTTACGGGGCCAGATCTCTGTGTTCTGCCTGTATTTCTGTTTGTTCAGTGACTCAACAGCGTTA
>NC_139999.1:4840934-4888434 GCF_964263955.1 Coregonus lavaretus | reverse complement strand
CATGATTTTCCTCTCTCAACTTCAGTCCTCAAGAGCTACTACGTAAGAAGAACACCATTCATTTTGCATTAAATATGAGAAAGCTTTTCATCAACCTGTAATTACAAAAGGCGGAGTGACCTTGGTAGTGTCCTAAATCATACCCTATTCCCTATTTAGTGCCCTACTTTTGAACATATGGTTCTGGTCGAACGTAGTGCACTGTGTAGGGAATAGGGTGCCATTTGGGACTCAACCCCCAGCTCTATCTGAAGGAGTTAACTGACTCTCTGAGAAATCGTTTGCATTTTCATTATTCATAATGAAGTATCTAATGGATCTCGTGATGGATAACTGAAGTGTGATGAGAGGTAATATAAGTGGTACCTTCCTGGCGGTTTCTCAACTGATCCTTGACCAAGTATTAACCATCCTGTAGGATATGGTCAAGACAATAAAGAGGTTCTACCTGTGTGGAGTAGAGGAGACTAAAGAGGTTATACCTTTTGGAGTAGAGGAGACTAAAGAGGTTCTACCTTGTGGAGTAGAGGAGACTAAAGAGGTTCTACCTTGTGGAGTAGAGGAGACTAAAGAGGATCTACCTTGTGGAGTAGAGGAGACTAAAGAGGTTCTACCTTGTGGAGTAGAGGAGACTAAAGAGGTTCTACCTTGTGGAGTAGAGGAGACTAAAGAGGTTCTACCTTGTGGAGTAGAGGAGACTAAAGAGGTTCTACCTTTTGGAGTAGAGGAGACTAAAGAGGTTCTACCTTGTGGAGTAGAGGAGACTAAAGAGGTTCTACCTTGTGGAGTAGAGGAGACTAAAGAGGTTCTACCTTGTGGAGTAGAGGAGACTAAAGAGGATCTACCTTGTGGAGTAGAGGAGACTAAAGAGGTTCTTTCTCCTGGAGTAGAGGAGACTAAAGAGGTTCTACCTTGTGGAGTAGAGGAGACTAAAGAGGTTCTACCTTGTGGAGTAGAGGAGACTAAAGAGGATCTACCTTGTGGAGTAGAGGAGACTAAAGAGGTTCTTTCTCCTGGAGTAGAGGAGACTAAAGAGGTTCTACCTTATGGTATAGAGGAGACTAAAGAGGTTCTACCTTGTGGCGTAGAGGAGAATAAAGAGGTTCTACCTTGTGGAGTAGAGGAGACTAAAGAGGTTCTACCTTGTGGAGTAGAGGAGACTAAAGAGGTTCTACCTTGTGGAGTAGAGGAGACAAAAGAGGTTCTACCTTGTGGAGTAGAGGAGACTAAAGAGGAGACTAAAGAGGTTCTACCTCATGGAGTAGAGGAGACTAAAGAGGTTCTACCTTGTGGAGTAGAGGAGATTAAAGAGGTTCTACCTTGTGGAGTAGAGGAGACTAAAGAGATTCTACATTATGGTATAGAGGAGACTAAAGAGGTTCTACCTCGTGGAGTAGAGGAAACTAAAGAGGTTCTACCTTGTAGAGTAGAGGAGATTAAAGAGGTTCTACCTTGTGGAGTAGAGAAGACTAAAGAGGTTCTACCTTATGGTATAGAGGAGACTAAAGAGGTTCTACCTTGTGGAGTAGAGAAGACTAAAGAGTTTCTACATTGTGGAGTAGAGGAGACTAAAAGAAGACTAAAGAGGTTCTACCTTGTGGAGTAGAGGAGACTAAAGAGGAGACTAAAGAGGTTCTACCATGTGGAGTAGAGGAGACTAAAGAGGAGACTAAAGAGGTTCTACCTTATGGTATAGAGGAGACTAAAGAGGTTCTACCTTGTGGAGTAGAGGAGACTAAAGAGGTTCTACCTTGTGGAGTAGAGGAGACTAAAGAGGTTCTACCATGTGGAGTAGAGGAGACTAAAGAGGTTCTACCTTGTGGCGTAGAGGATACTAAAGAGGAGACTAAAGAGATTCTACCTTGTGGAGTAGAGGATACTAAAGAGGAGACTAAAGAGATTCTACCTTGTGGAGTAGAGGAGACTAAAGAGGAGACTAAAGAGGTTCTACCTTGTGGAGTAGAGGAGACTAAAGAGGTTCTACCTCATGGAGTAGAGGAGACTAAAGAGGTTCTACCTTGTGGAGTAGAGGAGATTAAAGAGGTTATACCTTGTGGAGTAGAGAAGACTAAAGAGGTTCTACCTTGTGGAGTAGAGGAGACTAAAGAGGAGACTAAAGAGGTTCTACCTCGTGGAGTAGAGGAGACTAAAGAGGTGCTACCTTGTGGAGTAGAGGAGACTAAAGAGGTTCTACCTTGTGGAGTAGAGGAGACTAAAGAGGTTCTACCTTGTGGAGTAGAGAAGACTAAAGAGGTTCTACCTTGTGGTGTAGAGGAGACTAAAGAGGTTCTACCTTGTGGAGTAGAGGAGACTAAAGAGGTTCTACCTTGTGGAGTAGAGAAGACTAAAGAGGTTCTACCTTGTGGAGTAGAGGAGACTAAAAAGGAGACTAAAGAGGTTCTACCTCATGGAGTAGAGGATAATAAAGAGGTTCTACCTTGTGGAGTAGAGGAGATTAAAGAGGATCTAACTTGTGGAGTAGAGGAGACTAAATAGGTTCTACCTTTTGGAGTAGAGGAGGCTAAAGAGGTTCTACCTTGTGGAGTAGAGGAGACTAAAGAGGTTCTACCTTGTGGAGTAGAGTAGACTAAAGAGGTTCTACCTTGTGGCGTAGAGGACACTAAAGAGGTTCTTTCTCCTGGAGTAGAGGAGACTAAAGAGGTTCTACCTTGTGGAGTAGAGGAGACTAAAGAGGAGACTAAAGAGGTTCTACCTCGTGGAGTAGAGGAGACTAAAGAGGTTCTACCTTGTGGAGTAGAGGAGACTAAAGAGGTTCTACCTTATGGTATAGAGGAGACTAAAGAGCAGACTAAAGAGGTTCTACCTTGTGGAGTAGAGGAGACTAAAGAGGTTCTACCTTGTGGAATAGAGGAGACTAAAGAGGAGACTAAAGAGGTTCTACCTTGTGGAGTAGAGGAGATTAAAGAGGTTCTACCTTGTGGAGTAGAGGAGATTAAAGAGGTTCTACCTTGTGGAGTAGAGAAGACTAAAGAGGTTCTACCTTGTGGAGTAGAAGAGACTAAAGAGGAGACTAAAGAGGTTCTACCTCGTGGAGTAGAGGAGACTAAAGAGGAGACTAAAGAGGTTCTACCTTGTGGAGTAGAGGAGACTAAAGAGGAGACTAAAGAGGTTCTACCTTGTGGAGTAGAGGAGACTAAAGAGGAGACTAAAGAGGTTCTACCTTGTGGAGTAGAGGAGACTAAAGAGGTTCTACCTTATGGTATAGAGGAGACTAAAGAGGTTCTACCTTGTGTAGAGGAGACTAAAGAGGTTCTACCTTATGGCGTAGAGGAGACTAAAGAGGTTCTACCTTGTGGAGTAGAGGAGACTAAAGAGGTTCTACCTTGTGGAGTAGAGGAGACTAAAGAGGTTCTACCTTGTGGAGTAGAGGAGACAAAAGAGGTTCTACCTTGTGGAGTAGAGGAGACTAAAAAGGAGACTAAAGAGGTTCTACCTCATGGAGTAGAGGATAATAAAGAGGTTCTACCTTGTGGAGTAGAGGAGATTAAAGAGGTTCTACCTTGTGGAGTAGAGGAGACTAAAGAGGTTCTACCTTGTGGAGTAGAGGAGACTAAAGAGGTTCTACCTTGTGGAGTAGAGGAGACTAAACAGGTTCTACCTTATGGTATAGAGGAGACTAAAGAGGTTCTACCTTGTGGAGTAGAGGAGACTAAAGAGGTTCTACCTTGTGGAGTAGAGGAGACTAAAGAGGTTCTACCATGTGGAGTAGAGGAGACTAAAGAGGTTCTACCTTGTGGCGTAGAGGATACTAAAGAGGAGACTAAAGAGGTTCTACCTTGGGGAGTAGAGGAGACTACAGAGGAGACTAAAGAGGTTCTACCTTGTGGAGTAGAGGAGACTAAAGAGGTTCTAACTTATGGTATAGAGGAGACTAAATAGGTTCTACCTTGTGGAGTAGAGGAGACTAAAGAGGTTCTACCTTGTGTTGTAGAGGAGACTAAAGAGGTTCTACCTTGTGGAGTAGAGGAGACTAAAGAGGTTCTACCCATGGAGTAGAGGAGACTAAAGAGGTTCTACCTTGTGGAGTAGAGGAGATTAAAGAGGTTAAACCTTGTGGAGTAGAGAAGACTAAAGAGGTTCTACCTTGTGGAGTAGAGGAGACTAAAGAGGAGACTAAAGAGGTTCTACCTCATGGAGTAGAGGAGACTAAAGAGGTGCTACCTTGTGGAGTAGAGGGGACTAAAGAGGTTCTACCTTGTGGAGTAGAGGAGATTAAAGAGGTTCTACCTTGTGGAGTAGAGAAGACTAAAGAGGTTCTACCTTGTGGTGTAGAGGAGACTAAAGAGGTTCTACCTTGTGGAGTAGAGGAGACTAAAGAGGTTCTACCTTGTGGAGTAGAGAAGACTAAAGAGGTTCTACCTTGTGGAGTAGAGGAGACTAAAAAGGAGACTAAAGAGGTTCTACCTCATGGAGTAGAGGATAATAAAGAGGTTCTACCTTGTGGAGTAGAGGAGATTAAAGAGGATCTACCTTGTGGAGTAGAGGAGACTAAATAGGTTCTACCTTTTGGAGTAGAGGAGGCTAAAGAGGTTCTACCTTGTGGAGTAGAGGAGACTAAAGAGGTTCTACCATGTGGAGTAGAGGAGACTAAAGAGGTTCTACCTTGTGGCGTAGAGGATACTAAAGAGGAGACTAAAGAGGTTCTACCTTGGGGAGTAGAGGAGACTACAGAGGAAACTAAAGAGGTTCTACCTTGTGGAGTAGAGGAGACTAAAGAGGTTCTAACTTATGGTATAGAGGAGACTAAATAGGTTCTACCTTGTGGAGTAGAGGAGACTAAAGAGGTTCTACCTTGTGTTGTAGAGGAGACTAAAGAGGTTCTACCTTGTGGAGTAGAGGAGACTAAAGAGGTTCTACCCATGGAGTAGAGGAGACTAAAGAGGTTCTACCTTGTGGAGTAGAGGAGATTAAAGAGGTTATACCTTGTGGAGTAGAGAAGACTAAAGAGGTTCTACCTTGTGGAGTAGAGGAGACTAAAGAGGAGACTAAAGAGGTTCTACCTCGTGGAGTAGAGGAGACTAAAGAGGTGCTACCTTGTGGAGTAGAGGAGACTAAAGAGGTTCTACCTTGTGGAGTAGAGGAGATTAAAGAGGTTCTACCTTGTGGAGTAGAGAAGACTAAAGAGGTTCTACCTTGTGGTGTAGAGGAGACTAAAGAGGTTCTACCTTGTGGAGTAGAGGAGACTAAAGAGGTTCTACCTTGTGGAGTAGAGAAGACTAAAGAGGTTCTACCTTGTGGAGTAGAGGAGACTAAAAAGGAGACTAAAGAGGTTCTACCTCATGGAGTAGAGGATAATAAAGAGGTTCTACCTTGTGGAGTAGAGGAGATTAAAGAGGATCTACCTTGTGGAGTAGAGGAGACTAAATAGGTTCTACCTTTTGGAGTAGAGGAGGCTAAAGAGGTTCTACCTTGTGGAGTAGAGGAGACTAAAGAGGTTCTACCTTGTGGAGTAGAGGAGACTAAAGAGGTTCTACCTTGTGGCGTAGAGGACACTAAAGAGGTTCTTTCTCCTGGAGTAGAGGAGACTAAAGAGGTTCTACCTTGTGGAGTAGAGGAGACTAAAGAGGAGACTAAAGAGGTTCTACCTCGTGGAGTAGAGGAGACTAAAGAGGTTCTACCTTGTGGAGTAGAGGAGACTAAAGAGGTTCTACCTTATGGTATAGAGGAGACTAAAGAGCAGACTAAAGAGGTTCTACCTTGTGGAGTAGAGGAGACTAAAGAGGTTCTACCTTGTGGAGTAGAGGACACTAAAGTGGTTCTTTCTCCTGGAGTAGAGGAGACTAAAGAGGTTCTACCTTGTGGAGTAGAGGAGACTAAAGAGGAGACTAAAGAGGTTCTACCTTGTGGAGTAGAGGAGACTAAAGAGGTTCTACCTTGTGGAGTAGAGGAGACTAAAGAGGTTCTACCTTGTGGAGTAGAGGAGATTAAAGAGGTTCTACCTTGTGGAGTAGAGAAGACTAAAGAGGTTCTACCTTGTGGAGTAGAAGAGACTAAAGAGGAGACTAAAGAGGTTCTACCTCGTGGAGTAGAGAAGACTAAAGAGGAGACTAAAGAGGTTCTACCTTGTGGAGTAGAGGAGACTAAAGAGGAGACTAAAGAGGTTCTACCTTGTGGAGTAGAGGAGACTAAAGAGGAGACTAAAGAGGTTCTACCTTGTGGAGTAGAGGAGACTAAAGAGGTTCTACCTTATGGTATAGAGGAGACTAAAGAGGTTCTACCTTGTGTAGAGGAGACTAAAGAGGTTCTACCTTATGGCGTAGAGGAGACTAAAGAGGTTCTACCTTGTGGAGTAGAGGAGACTAAAGAGGTTCTACCTTGTGGAGTAGAGGAGACTAAAGAGGTTCTACCTTGTGGAGTAGAGGAGACAAAAGAGGTTCTACCTTGTGGAGTAAAGGAGACTAAAGAGGAGACTAAAGAGGTTCTACCTCATGGAGTAGAGGAGACTAAAGAGGTTCTACCTTGTGGAGTAAAGGAGATTAAAGAGGTTCTACCTTGTGGAGTAGAGGAGACTAAAGAGGTTCTACATTATGGTATAGAGGAGACTAAAGAGGTTCTACCTCGTGGAGTAGAGGAAACTAAAGAGGTTCTACCTTGTAGAGTAGAGGAGATTAAAGAGGTTCTACCTTGTGGAGTAGAGAAGACTAAAGAGGTTCTACCTTATGGTATAGAGGAGACTAAAGAGGTTCTACCTTGTGGAGTAGAGAAGACTAAAGAGTTTCTACATTGTGGAGTAGAGGAGACTAAAGAGAAGACTAAAGAGGTTCTACCTTGTGGAGTAGAGGAGACTAAAGAGGAGACTAAAGAGGTTCTACCTTGTGGAGTAGAGAAGACTAAAGAGGAGACTAAAGAGGTTCTACCTCATGGAGTAGAGGATAATAAAGAGGTTCTACCTTGTGGAGTAGAGGAGACTAAAGAGGTTCTACCTTGTGGAGTAGAAGAGACTAAAGAGGAGACTAAAGAGGTTCTACCTCGTGGAGTAGAGAAGACTAAAGAGGAGACTAAAGAGGTTCTACCTTGTGGAGTAGAGGAGACTAAAGAGGAGACTAAAGAGGTTCTACCTTGTGGAGTAGAGGAGACTAAAGAGGAGACTAAAGAGGTTCTACCTTGTGGAGTAGAGGAGACTAAAGAGGTTCTACCTTATGGTATAGAGGAGACTAAAGAGGTTCTACCTTGTGTAGAGGAGACTAAAGAGGTTCTACCTTATGGCGTAGAGGAGACTAAAGAGGTTCTACCTTGTGGAGTAGAGGAGACTAAAGAGGTTCTACCTTGTGGAGTAGAGGAGACTAAAGAGGTTCTACCTTGTGGAGTAGAGGAGACAAAAGAGGTTCTACCTTGTGGAGTAAAGGAGACTAAAGAGGAGACTAAAGAGGTTCTACCTCATGGAGTAGAGGAGACTAAAGAGGTTCTACCTTGTGGAGTATAGGAGATTAAAGAGGTTCTACCTTGTGGAGTAGAGGAGACTAAAGAGGTTCTACATTATGGTATAGAGGAGACTAAAGAGGTTCTACCTCGTGGAGTAGAGGAAACTAAAGAGGTTCTACCTTGTAGAGTAGAGGAGATTAAAGAGGTTCTACCTTGTGGAGTAGAGAAGACTAAAGAGGTTCTACCTTATGGTATAGAGGAGACTAAAGAGGTTCTACCTTGTGGAGTAGAGAAGACTAAAGAGTTTCTACATTGTGGAGTAGAGGAGACTAAAGAGGAGACTAAAGAGGTTCTACCTTGTGGAGTAGAGGAGACTAAAGAGGTTCTACCTTATGGTATAGAGGAGACTAAAGAGGTTCTACCTTGTGGAGTAGAGGAGACTAAAGAGGTTCTACCTTGTGGAGTAGAGGAGACTAAAGAGGTTCTACCATGTGGAGTAGAGGAGACTAAAGAGGTTCTACCTTGTGGCGTAGAGGATACTAAAGAGGAGACTAAAGAGGTTCTACCTTGTGGAGTAGAGGAGACTAAAGAGGAGACTAAAGAGGTTCTACCTTGTGGAGTAGAGGAGACTAAAGAGGTTCTAACTTATGGTATAGAGGAGACTAAATAGGTTCTACCTTGTGGAGTAGAGGAGACTAAAGAGGTTCTACCTTGTATTGTAGAGGAGACTAAAGAGGTTCTACCTTGTGGAGTAGAGGAGACTAAAGAGGTTCTACCTTATGGAGTAGAGGAGACTAAAGAGGTTCTACCTTGTGGAGTAGAGGAGACTAAAGAGGTTAAACCTTGTGGAGTAGAGGAGACAAAAGAAGCTCTACCTTGTGGAGTATAGGAGACTAAAGAGGAGACTAAAGAGGTTCTACCTCATGGAGTAGAGGAGACTAAAGAGGTTCTACCTTGTGGAGTAGAGGAGATTAAAGAGGTTCTACCTTGTGGAGTAGAGAAGACTAAAGAGGTTCTACCTTGTGGAGTAGAGGAGACTAAAGAGGAGACTAAAGAGGTTCTACCTCGTGGAGTAGAGGAGACTAAAGAGTTGCTACCTTGTGGAGTAGAGGAGACTAAAGAGGTTCTACCTTGTGGAGTAGAGGAGATTAAAGAGGTTCTACCTTGTGGAGTAGAGAAGACTAAAGAGGTTCTACCTTGTGGTGTAGAGGAGACTAAAGAGGTTCTACCTTGTGGAGTAGAGGAGACTAAAGAGGTTCTACCTTGTGGAGTAGAGAAGACTAAAGAGGTTCTACCTTGTGGAGTAGAGGAGACTAAAAAGGAGACTAAAGAGGTTCTACCTCATGGAGTAGAGGATAATAAAGAGGTTCTACCTTGTGGAGTAGAGGAGATTAAAGAGGTTCTACCTTGTGGAGTAGAGGAGACTAAAGAGGTTCTACCTTGTGGAGTAGAGGAGACTAAAGAGGTTCTACCTTGTGGAGTAGAGGAGACTAAAGAGTTTCTACCTTGTGGAGTAGAGGAGACTAAAGAGGAGACTAAAGAGGTTCTACCTTGTGGAGTAGAGGAGACTAAAGAGGAGACTAAAGAGGTTCTACCTCGTGGAGTAGAGGAGACTAAAGAGGTGCTACCTTGTGGAGTAGAGGAGACTAAAGAGGTTCTACCTTGTGGAGTAGAGGAGACTAAAGAGGAGACTAAAGAGGTTCTACCTCGTGGAGTAGAGGAGACTAAAGAGGTGCTACCTTGTGGAGTAGAGGAGACTAAAGAGGTTCTACCTTGTGGAGTAGAGGAGACTAAAGAGGTTCTACCTTGTGGAGTAGAGAAGACTAAAGAGGTTCTACCTTGTGGTGTAGAGGAGACTAAAGAGGTTCTACCTTGTGGAGTAGAGGAGACTAAAGAGGTTCTACCTTGTGGAGTAGAGAAGACTAAAGAGGTTCTACCTTGTGGAGTAGAGGAGACTAAAAAGGAGACTAAAGAGGTTCTACCTCATGGAGTAGAGGATAATAAAGAGGTTCTACCTTGTGGAGTAGAGGAGATTAAAGAGGTTCTACCTTGTGGAGTAGAGGAGACTAAAGAGGTTCTACCTTGTGGAGTAGAGGAGACTAAAGAGGTTCTACCTTGTGGAGTAGAGGAGACTAAAGAGGTTCTACCTTGTGGAGTAGAGGAGACTAAAGAGGTTCTACCTTGTGGAGTAGAGGAGAGTAAAGAGGTTCTACCTTGTGGAGTAGAGAAGACTAAAGAGGTTCTACCTTGTGGTGTAGAGGAGACTAAAGAGGTTCTACCTTGTGGAGTAGAGGAGACTAAAGAGGTTCTACCTTGTGGAGTAGAGGAGACTAAAGAGGTTCTACCTTGTGGAGTAGAGGAGACTAAAGAGTTTCTACCTTATGGTATAGAGGAGACTAAAGAGGTTCTACCTTGTGGAGTAGAGGAGACTAAAAAGGTTCTACCTTGTGGAGTAGAGGAGACTAAAGAGGTTCTACCTTGTGGAGTAGAGGAGACTAAAGAGGAGACTAAAGAGGTTCTACCTTGTGGAGTAGAGGAGACTAAAGAGGAGACTAAAGAGGTTCTACCTTGTGGAGTAGAGAAGAGTAAAGAGGTTCTACCTTGTGGAGTAGAGGAGACTAAAGAGAAGACTAAAGAGGTTCTACCTTGTGGAGTAGAGGAGACTAAAGAGGAGACTAAAGAGGTTCTACCTCATGGAGTAGAGGAGAATAAAGAGGTTCTACCTTGTGGAGTAGAGGAGATTAAAGAGGTTCTACCTTGTGGAGTAGAGGAGACTAAAGAGGTTCTACCTTGTGGAGTAGAGAAGACTAAAGAGGTTCTACCTTGTGGAGTAGAGGAGACTAAAGAGGTTCTACCTTGTGGAGTAGAGGAGACTAAAGAGGTTCTACCTTGTGGAGTAGAGGAGACTAAAGAGGTTCTACCTTGTGGAGTAGAGAAGACTAAAGAGGTTCTACCTTGTGGCGTAGAGGAGACTAAAGAGGTTCTACCTTGTGGCGTAGAGGAGACTAAAGAGGAGACTAAAGAGGTTCTACCTTGTGGAGTAGAGGAGACTAAAGAGGTTCTACCTTATGGTATAGAGGAGACTAAAGAGGTTCTACATTGTGGCGTAGAGGAGACTAAAGAGGAGACTAAAGAGGTTCTACCTTGTGGAGTAGAGGAGACTAAAGAGGTTCTACCTTGTGGAGTAGAGGAGACTAAAGAGGTTCTACCTTGTGGAGTAGAGGAGACTAAAGAGGTTCTACCTTGTGGAGTAGAGAAGACTAAAGAGGTTCTACCTTGTGGAGTAGAGGAGACTAAAAAGGAGACTAAAGAGGTTCTACCTCATGGAGTAGAGGATAATAAAGAGGTTCTACCTTGTGGAGTAGAGGAGATTAAAGAGGTTCTACCTTGTGGAGTAGAGGAGACTAAAGAGGTTCTACCTTGTGGAGTAGAGGAGACTAAAGAGGTTCTACCTTGTGGAGTAGAGGAGACTAAAGAGGTTCTACCTTGTGGAGTAGAGGAGACTAAAGAGGTTCTACCTTGTGGAGTAGAGGAGATTAAAGAGGTTCTACCTTGTGGAGTAGAGAAGACTAAAGAGGTTCTACCTTGTGATGTAGAGGAGACTAAAGAGGTTCTACCTTGTGGAGTAGAGGAGACTAAAGAGGTTCTACCTTGTGGAGTAGAGGAGACTAAAGAGGTTCTACCTTGTGGAGTAGAGGAGACTAAAGAGTTTCTACCTTATGGTATAGAGGAGACTAAAGAGGTTCTACCTTGTGGAGTAGAGGAGACTAAAAAGGTTCTACCTTGTGGAGTAGAGGAGACTAAAGAGGTTCTACCTTGTGGAGTAGAGGAGACTAAAGAGGTTCTACCTTGTGGAGTAGAGGAGACTAAAGAGGAGACTAAAGAGGTTCTACCTTGTGGAGTAGAGAAGACTAAAGAGGTTCTACCTTGTGGAGTAGAGGAGACTAAAGAGGTTCTACCTTGTGGAGTAGAGGAGACTAAAGAGAAGACTAAAGAGGTTCTACCTTGTGGAGTAGAGGAGACTAAAGAGGTTCTACCTTGTGGAGTAGAGGAGACTAAAGAGAAGACTAAAGAGGTTCTACCTTGTGGAGTAGAGGAGACTAAAGAGGAGACTAAAGAGGTTCTACCTCATGGAGTAGAGGAGAATAAAGAGGTTCTACCTTGTGGAGTAGAGGAGATTAAAGAGGTTCTACCTTGTGGAGTAGAGGAGACTAAAGAGGTTCTACCTTGTGGAGTAGAGAAGACTAAAGAGGTTCTACCTTGTGGAGTAGAGGAGACTAAAGAGGTTCTACCTTGTGGAGTAGAGGAGACTAAAGAGGTTCTACCTTGTGGAGTAGAGGAGACTAAAGAGGTTCTACCTTGTGGAGTAGAGAAGACTAAAGAGGTTCTACCTTGTGGCGTAGAGGAGACTAAAGAGGTTCTACCTTGTGGCGTAGAGGAGACTAAAGAGGTTCTACCTTGTGGAGTAGAGGAGACTAAAGAGGTTCTACCTTATGGTATAGAGGAGACTAAAGAGGTTCTACCTTGTGGCGTAGAGGAGACTAAAGAGGAGACTAAAGAGGTTCTACCTTGTGGAGTAGAGGAGACTAAAGAGGTTCTACCTTGTGGAGTAGAGGAGACTAAAGAGTTTCTACCTTATGGTATAGAGGAGACTAAAGAGGAGACTAAATAGGTTCTACCTTGTGGAGTAGAGGAGACTAAAGAGGTTCTACCTTGTGGAGTAGAGAAGACTAAAGAGGTTCTACCTTGTGGCGTAGAGGAGACTAAAGAGGTTCTACCTTGTGGAGTAGAGGAGACTAAAGAGGTTCTACCTTATGGTATAGAGGAGACTAAAGAGGTTCTACCTTGTGGCGTAGAGGAGACTAAAGAGGAGACTAAAGAGGTTCTACCTTGTGGAGTAGAGGAGACTAAAGAGGTTCTACCTTGTGGAGTAGAGGAGACTAAAGAGTTTCTACCTTATGGTATAGAGGAGACTAAAGAGGAGACTAAATAGGTTCTACCTTGTGGAGTAGAGGAGACTAAAGAGGTTCTACCTTGTGGCGTAGAGGAGACTAAAGAGGAGACTAAAGAGGTTCTACCTTGTGGAGTAGAGGAGACTAAAGAGGTTCTACCTTGTGGAGTAGAGGAGATTAAAGAGGTTCTACCTTGTGGAGTAGAGGAGACTAAAGAGGTTCTACCTTGTGGAGTAGAGGAGACTAAAGAGGTTCTACCTTGTGGAGTAGAGAAGACTAAAGAGGTTCTACCTTATGGTATAGAGGAGACTAAAGAGGATCTACCTTGTGGCATAGAGGAGACTAAAGAGGAGACTAAAGAGGTTCTACCTCATGGAGTAGAGGAGACTAAAGATGTTCTACCTCATGGAGTAGAGGAGACTAAAGAGGTTCTACCTTATGGAGTAGAGGAGACTAAAGAGGAGACTAAAGAGGTTCTACCTTGTGGCGTAGAGGAGACTAAAGAAGTTCTACCTTGTGGAGTAGAGGAGACTAAAGAGGTTCTACCTTGTGGAGTATAGGAGACTAAATAGGTTCTACCTTGTGGAGTAGAGGAGACTAAAGAGGTTCTACCTTATGGAGTAGAGAAGACTAAAGAGGTTCTACCTTATGGAGTAGAGGAGACTAAAGATGAGACTAAAGAGGTTCTACCTTGTGGCTTAGAGGAGACTAAAGAGGTTCTACCTTGTGGAGTAGAGGAGACTAAAGAGGTTCTACCTTGTGGAGTAGAGGAGACTAAAGAGGTTCTACCTTGTGGAGTAGAGGAGACTAAAGAGGTTCAACCTTGTGGAGTAGAGGAGACTAAAGAGGAGACTAAAGAGGTTCTACCTTATGGTGTAGAGGTTGAGTCCTGAATCGGGTCAGACACCCACAGTTCCCCGCTGTTGACCCACAGGCGGGTGGAGTGAAACCATTCTTTCAACCCGCGGGTTTGCTCAAGGTTCAGAACAATTATATTGAGGGTCGGAAACATTTAAAAATCAATTTTAAAAATCATTTTTTTTTACAAACCCAGGAGGTTGTGTTACATCTTAGTCATTTTAGCAGACGCTCTTATCCAGAGCAACTTACAGTTAGTGAGTGCATACATTTTTCATACATACTGGCCCCCCGTGGGAAACGAACCCACAACCCTGGCGTTGCAAGCGCCATGCCCTACTCAACTGAGCTACAGAGGACCCTGTTGAATTGTATTGTGAATGATATTATGTGAGCAGTGAGGCAGACGTAGCCTAGGCCTGGGTTACCAGCCATGCACACAGTGAGAGAATGGAGCAGGGAACTGTCCATTATATATTATTATTATTTTTAAAAAATTGGGGGGGGGGGGGGGGGGGGTAGATCAGCTTACTGTCCATTATTTGTGTGGTGCTGAAACATTCCTCATTTATCCTTTCTCCACCACCATGCGGACAACAACCCAGTAAATGGATACACAGGTTTATTTTCCCTGGCTAACGTAACAGGACAAATATGAAGATACACCATTGTGGAAACAGGTGCTGCACCAGTGAAATCCCAGGTTTGGAAGGATTATTTGGACAAGGAGGACACCAACCCGGGAAGAGCGAGTATACGCTGAGTATACCAAAAATTCGGAAAACCTTCCTAACATTGCCCTCAGAACAGCCTCAGTTCGTCGGGGCATGGGACTCTACAAGGTGTCAAAAGCGTTCCACAGGGATGCTGGCCCATGTTGACTCCAATGCTTCCCACAGTTGTGTCAAATTGGCTGGATGTCCTTTGGGTGGTGGACCGTTCTTGATACACGCGGGAAACTGTTGAGCATGAAAAACCCATCAGTGTTGCAGCTCTTGACACAAACCGGTGTGCCTGGCACCTACTATCATACCCTGTTACATTTACATTTCATTTTTGTCATTTAGCAGACGCTCTTATCCAGAGCGACTTACAGTTACTGAGTGCATTCATTACTTTTTTTATATATATTTTTTCATACTGGCCCCCCGTGGGGGGGGGGGGGGGGGGGGGGGGCGTGGGGGTAGAAGGATTACTTTGTCCTATCCCAGGTATTCCTTAAAGAGGTGGGGTTTCAAATGTCTCCGGAAGGTGGTGAGTGACTCCGCTGTCCTGGCGTCGTGAGGGAGCTTGTTCCACCGGAAGGGACATAGCCAGCGGTCAAGGATGAGTTGATCAGCGAGGTGAGGTAGGGGAGAAGGTCACCGGAGATGGTCTGGAGAAGAGAGGAGGGGATGGGGTCAAGCGGGCAGGTTGTTGGGCGGCCTGCAGTCACAAGTCGCAAGATTTTATTTATGCTTGGAATTTAGAGTGGTAGAAAGTGGCCTTAGCAGCAGAAACAGATGAAGAAAATGTAGAGAGGAGGGAGTGAAAAGATGCCAGGTCGGCAGGGAGTTTAGTTTTCTTCCATTTCCGCTCCGCTGCCCGGAGCTCTGTTCTGTGAACTCGCAATGAGTCATCAAGCCACGGAGCTGGAGGGGAGGACCGAGCCGGCCGGGAGGATAGGGGACACAGAGAGTCAAAGGATGCAGAAAGGGAGGAGAGGAGGGTTGAGGAGGCAGAATCAGGAGATTGGAAGGAGAAGGATTGAGCAGAGGGAAGAGATGATAGGATGGAAGAGGAGAGAGTAGTGGGAGAGAGAGAGCGAAGGTTGCGGCGGCGCATTACCATCTGTGTAGGGGCAGAGTGAGTAGTGTTGGAGGAGAGCGAGAGAGAAAAGGATACAAAGTAGTGGTCGGAGACATGGAGGGGAGTTGCAGTGAGATTAGTAGAAGAGCAGCATCTAGTAAAGATGAGGTCAAGCGTATTGCCTGCCTTGTAGGGGGGGACGGTGAGAGGGTGAGGTCAAAAGAGGAGAGGAGTGGAAAGAAGGAGGCAGAGAGAAATGAGTCAAATGTAGACGTAGGGAGGTTGAAATCCCCCAAAACTGTGAGGGGTGAGCCATCCTCAGGAAAGGAACTTATCAAGGCGTCAAGCTCATTGATGAACTCTCCAAGGGAACCTGGAGGGTGATAGATGACAAGGATATTAAGCTTAAATGGGCTAGTGACTGTGACAGCATGGAATTCAAATGAGGAGATAGACAGATGGGTTAGGGGAAAAATTGAGAATGTCCACTTGGGAGAGATGAGGATTCCTGTGCCACCACCCCTCTGACCAGATGCTCTCGGGGTATGCGAGAACACATGGTCAGACGAGGAGAGAGCAGTAGGAGTAGCAGTGTTTTCAGTGGTAATCCATGTTTCCGTCAGCGCCAGGAAGTCGAGGGACTGGAGGGTAGCATAGGCTGGGATGAAGTCAGCCTTGTTGGCAGCAGAACGGCAGTTCCAGAGGCTGCCTGAGACCTGGAACTCCAGGTGTGTGGTGCGTGCAGGGACCACCAGGTTAGAGAGGCAGCAGCCACGCGGTGTGAGGCGTTTGTGTAGCCTGTGCGGAGAGGAGAGAACAGGGATAGGCAGGGGCATAGTTGACAGGCTGTAGCAAAAGGCTACAATAATGCAGAGGAGATCGGAATGAAATGAACTAAACATCTGGGAAAGGAGAGAGTAGGGCCTCCCTCACCAAAACTCCCAAATATAACTCTCCCAACTTCCACCTCAGAAACTATAATTGTTTCACTGAACCACCCGAATAAAACTCTCCCAACTTCCACTTTAGAAATTAGAATTTTTGTAAACTACAGCGGTTCAATGTTTCAAGGAATAGACTGAACTTACTTTATTCAGCTAGCTAACTATGACGCCATAGCTAACTAGCATGCTAGCATCCAATAACACACAGTTTAGCACCAATACTTGGTTACAACAAACTACCAATAGTGTGTTAACACACTAAACAGATAATTTGTGTCCGTGTCTAGTTCCTTTCATAACGCAGCAATAATTAAACGTTGGCTAGCTAGCACAAATATATTGTATTTAGCTGCTACAGTACAGCTAGCTGGTCGTGTTGGCTAGCTAGCAATGGCTGCTGTGTTGACCTTGTTTTGAAAAACGGCGGCGCTGCGAACAAATGTAGCTGGCTAAAAGGATATTGTATTTAGTTGCTACCGTTGCTAATAGCTACTCGCCAGCTAGTCCAGGAGGTGAGTTAGCTAGCTAGCTAGCTTCGTGCTACACCCGGCACCGCCGAATACAATGCTAACCTACAATAATTACATACAATAACTACCCACAACAACCCACGATGCCTACCTACAATACCTAACTACAATCTAAATACATAGTTTAAGCCTTACTCGACAAAGCCCAAGCTATGTATAAAGTCAAACTTACTCGACGCCAGCTGTCTGGGTGGCAGACAAGAAGACATTGGTCTTCTGCAATCAGTAGCTGTAATTAAGTACAGTAGCTACTAACTACCTAACGTTAATGCCTCAGATAATGAGGTTAGAAAAACAGCTGAATGGTAGGTAGCTAGCTGGCTTAATTACAGGAACTCTTAAGCGTGAAATAACATTGGAAACAACTATCCACAGTTGTTAAAAGTTACCAGTAGCTACCGGCTAGCTAGCTAGCTTTATTGGTCCAGGTAGTGGGTTAGCTAGCCTCGTGCTAGCCTCGTGCTTCACCGGGCACCGCCGAATACAATACTTACCTACAATAATTACCTACAATAACCTACAATAACCTACAATAACTACCTAAATAAACTACCTACAATACCTAGCTACAATACCTACCTACAATCTAAATACATGGTTTAAGCTTTACTCAACACCATATAAGAAGCCAAGCTTACCTCCTGCTAGAGAAAACACAACCTCTCCCGACCTCATCTCGTCATAAATGAATGCCAGCCAGCCATGCAGCCCTGTGTATGTGTGGGAACTGGGAAGAAAGGAGAGTAGGGAAACAGACAACGGGGAAATTGTGTTGGCAGAGTCAAGTTCTCGTCGCCTCTAATCAGATTCTCACGCGGAGATATCAAGCAGTGATCAAACAGTCAGTATATGCTGAGATAGCTCCAACACAGCAGAGATGTAATGAGATAGCTCCAACACAGCAGAGATGTGGATGTGGATGAGATAGCTCCAACACAGCAGAGATGTGAATGTGATAGCTCCAACACAGCATAGATGTGAATGTGATAGCTCCAACACAGCAGAGATGTGGATGAGATAGCTCCAACACAGCAGAGATGTGGATGAGATAGCTCCAACACAGCAGAGATGTGGATGAGATAGCTCCAACGCAGCAGAAATGTGGATGTGGATCAGATAGCTCCAACACAGCAGAGATGTGGATGTGGATGAGATAGCTCCAACACAGCAGAGATATGGATGTGGATGAGATAGCTCCAACACAGCAGAGATGTGGATGAGATAGCTCCAACACATCAGAGATGTGGATGAGATCATTTACATTTTACATTTTAGTCATTTAGCAGACGCTCTTATCCAGAGCGACTTACAGTTAGTGAATACGTATATATATATTTGTTATACTGGCCCCCCGTGGGAATCGAACCCACAACCCTAGCGTTGCAAACGCCATGCTCTATCAACTGAGCTACATCCCTGCCGGCCATTCCCTCCCCTACCCTGGACGACGCTGGGCCAATTGTGCGCCGCCCATGAGTCTCCCGGTCGCGGCCGGCGGCGACAGAGCCTGGATTCGAACCAGGATCTCTAGTGGCACAGTTAGCACTGCGATGCAGTGCCTTAGACCACTGCGCCACTCAGGAGTGCTCCAACACAGCAGAGATGTGGATGAGATAGCTCCAACACAGCAGAGATGTGGATGAGATAGCTCCAACATAGCAGAGACGTGGATGAGATAGCTCCAACACAGCAGAGATATGGATGTGGATGAGATAGCTCCAACACAGCAGAGATGTGAATGTGATAGCTCCAACACAGCAGAGATGTGGATGAGATAGCTCCAACACAGCAGAGATGTGGATGAGATAGCTCCAACACAGCAGAGATGTGGATGAGATAGCTCCAACGCAGCAGAGATGTGGATGAGATAGCTCCAACGCAGCAGAAATGTGGATGTGGATCAGATAGCTCCAACACAGCAGAGATATGGATGTGGATGAGATAGCTCCAACACATCAGAGATGTGGATGAGATCATTTACATTTTACATTTTAGTCATTTAGCAGACGCTCTTATCCAGAGCGACTTACAGTTAGTGAATACGTATATATATATTTTTTATACTGCCCCCCCGTGGGAATCGAACCCACAACCCTGGCGTTGCAAACGCCATGCTCTATCAACTGAGCTACATCCCTGCCGGCCATTCCCTCCCCTACCCTGGACGACGCTGGGCCAATTGTGCGCCGCCCATGAGTCTCCCGGTCGCGGCCGGCGGCGACAGAGCCTGGATTCGAACCAGGATCTCTAGTGGCACAGTTACCACTGCGATGCAGTGCCTTAGACCACTGCGCCACTCAGGAGTGCTCCAACACAGCAGAGATGTGGATGAGATAGCTCCAACACAGCAGAGACGTGGATGAGATAGCTCCAACACAGCAGAGATGTGAATGTGATAGCTCCAACACAGCAGAGATATGGATGTGGATGAGATAGCTCCAACACAGCAGAGATGTGAATGTGATAGCTCCAACACAGCAGAGATGTGGATGAGATAGCTCCAACACAGCAGAGATGTGGATGAGATAGCTCCAACACAGCAGAGATGTGGATGAGATAGCTCCAACGCAGCAGAAATGTGGATGTGGATCAGATAGCTCCAACACAGCAGAGATGTGGATGTGGATGAGATAGCTCCAACACAGCAGAGATATGGATGTGGATGAGATAGCTCCAACACAGCAGAGATGTGGATGAGATAGCTCCAACACAGCACAGATGTGGATGTGGATGAGATAGCTCCAACACAGCAGAGATGTGGATGTGGATGAGATAGCTCCAACACAGCAGAGATGTGGATGAGATAGCTCCAACACAGCAGAGATGTGGATGAGATAGCTCCAACACAGCACAGATGTGGATGTGGATGAGATAGCTCCAACACAGCAGAGATGTGGATGTGGATGAGATAGCTCCAACACAGCAGAGATGTGGATGAGATAGCTCCAACACAGCAGAGATGTGGATGAGATAGCTCCAACACAGCAGAGATGTGGATGAGATAGCTCCAACACAGCAGAGATGTGGGTGAGATAGCTCCAACACAGCAGAGATGTGGGATGAGATAGCTCCAACACAGCAGAGATGTGGATGTTGTTGAGATAGCTCCAACACAGCAGACATGTGGATGAGATAGCTCCAACACAGCAGAGATGTGTGTGTGGATGTGATAGCTCCAACACTGCAGAGATGTGAATGAGATAGCTCCAACAGAGCAGAGATGTGGAATAATGAGATAGCTCCAACACAGCAGAGATGTGGATGAGATAGCTCCAACACAGCAGAGATGTGGATGTGGATGTGATAGCTCCAACACTGCAGAGATGTGGATGAGATAGCTCCAACACAGCAGAAATGTGGATGAAATAGCTCCAACACAGTAGAGATATGGATTAGATAGCTCCAACACAACAGAGATATGGATGAGATAGCTCCAACACAGTAGAGATGTGGATGAGATAGCTCCAACACAGTAGAGATGTGGATGAGATAGCTCCAACACAGCAGAGATGTGAATGAGATAGCTCCAACACAGCAGAGATATGGATGAGACAGCTCCAACACAGCAGAGATGTGAATGAGATAGCTCCAACACAGTAGAGATGTGGATGAGATAGCTCCAACACAGTAGAGATGTGGATGTGGATTAGATAGCTCCAACACAGCAGAGATATTGATGTGGATGAGATAGCTCCTACACAGCAGAGATGTGGATGTGGATGAGATAGCTCCAACACAGCAGAGACGTGGATGTGAATGAGATAGCTCCAACACAGCAGAGATATGTTTGAGATAGCTCCAACACAGCAGAGATATGGATGTGAATGAGATAGCTCCAACACAGCAGAGATATGGTTGAGATAGCTCCAACACAGCAGAGATGTGGATGTGATAGCTCCAACACAGCAGAGATGTGGATGAGATAGCTCCAACACAGCAGAGATGTGGATGAGATAGCTGCGACACAGCAGAGATGTGGATGAGATAGCTCCAACACAGCAGAGATGTGGATGAGATAGCTCCGACACAGCAGAGATGTGGATGAGATAGCTCCAACACAGCAGAGATATGGATGAGATAGCTCCAACACAGCAGAGATGTGGATGAGATAGCTCCAACACAGCAGATATGTGGATGTGGATGAGATAGCTCCGACACAGCAGAGATATGGATGTGGATGAGATAGCTCCAACACATTAGAGATGTGGATGAGATAGCTCCGACACAGCAGAGATGTGGATGAGATATTTCAGACACAGCAGAGATATGGATGTGATAGCTCCGACACAGCAGAGATGTGGATGTGATAGCTCCAACACAGCAGAGATGTGGATGTGATAGCTCCAACACAGCAGAGATGTGGATGAGAGAGCTCCAACACAGCAGAGATGTGGATGTGGATGAGATAGCTCCAACACAGCAGAGATGTGGATGAGATACCTCCAACACAGCAGAGATGTGGATGAGAGAGCTCCAACACAGCAGAGATGTGGATGAGATAGCTCCAACACAGCAGAGATGTTGATGTGGATGAGATAGCTCCAACACAGCAGAGATGTGGATGAGATAGCTCCTACACAGCAGAGATGTGGATGTGATAGCTCCAACACAGCAGAGATGTGGATGAGACATTTCTTTAGGCTGCCTGGAGTGACAGATTTAGTATTATGTTAGTCTATTAAGCCAGACAAGCTCAATCAAGCACAGCTAAATTATTTGGAATGATTTTGAATAGTAGTTGAACCCGCGTCGGACGGTGGATATGTCTGGACTGTTTTGTGGGGGGATTGAATGGTGTCGCACCAGCAATCAAGCCTGTGACTGCTGGTGATAGTTTACATGATAGCAGACAGTCAGCCGACACAGACAGACACAGGGGACTGAGCATAGCATGGCTGGCTAGGACATGCGCTTCTACTCACCAACACACATAAGCAAATGCACACACGTGCACGGGCACGCACACACACACACACACACACACACACACACACACACGCACCAACCTCACGTTAGCAGCCTGATGTTCTGAACATAAGCTCCTCTAATAAATATCCTGGCTCAATGAAACAGTACAGCAACACTTACAGTCTATGGCCTGAAAGTCTGCTGTAATGTTGTCTCTGATTACATCCAAACCTTCATTTGCACCGCTGTGAAGTGATTTTCTACGCTTGTTGAAGAGGGTTATTAAATCCATCCCAAAATCAATGGGGACTCCATTTCTCAGACAACGAGCAATGCTGCTGATTTATAACGTGTGAAGAGGGAGGTTAATACAAACAACAAAAAGTTGTTTTCCCATTAGATAAATATAAACACAGAGACATTGTGAGTAACGAATAGTGACCTTGCTAATGATCAGGGAAGCCATTCCTGAGGCCATTTCAGCCTGAATGGATGGATGGGTATATGGGTATATGAGTGGATGGGTAGATCGGTACAGTGCATTCGGAAAGTATTCAGACACCTTGACTTTTTCCACATTTTGATACGTAACAGCCTTATTCTAAAATTCATTAAAAAAAAATATTTTTTTTTCTCATCAATCTACACACAATAGCCCATAATGACAAAGAAAAAACAGGTTTAATGACTAAGCAAAAACGGACATATCACATTTACGTAAGTATTCAGTCCCTTTACTCAGTACTTTGTTGAAGTACCTTTGGAAGTGATTACAGCCTGATTACAGCCTCGAGTCTTATTGCGTATGACGATACAAGCTTGGAATACCTGTATTTGGGGAGTTTCTCCCATTCTTCTCTGCAGATCATCTCAAGCTCTGTCAGGTTGGATGGGAAGCGTCACTGCACGGCTATTTTCAGGTCTCTCCAGAGATGTTGGATCGGATTCAAGTCCGTGCTCTGGCTGGGCCACTCAAGGACATTCAGAGACTTGTCCCGAAGCCACTCCTGCATTGTCTTGGATGTGTGCTTAGGTTTGTTGTCCTGTTGGAAGGTGAACCTTCACCCCATTCTGAGGTCCTGAGCGCTCTGGAGCAAGTTTTCATCAAGGATCTCTCTGTACTTTGCTCCGTTCCTTTTTCCCTCGATCCTTACCTGCCACCACCATGCTTCACCGTAGGAAACAGGATGAACCTGAGCTCAATTTCGAGTCTCATAGCAAAGGGTCTGAATACTTATGTAAATAAGGTATTTCAGTTTTTTATTTTTAATACATTTGCAAAAATTTCGAAAAAACTGTTTTCACTTTGTCATAATGGGGTATTATGTGTAGATCGATGAGGATTTTATTTATTTAATCAATTTTAGAATAAGGCTGTAACGAAACAAAATGTGGAAAAGTCAAGGGGTCTAAACACTTCCCGAATGCACTGTAGATGGGTGGATGGATGGGTGGATGGATGGGTGGCGGGGGATGGATGGGTGGATGGGTAGATGGGTAGATGGGTAGATGGGTGGATGGTGGATGGGTGGATGGGTAGATGGGTAGATGGGTAGATGGGTGGATAGATTGGTGGAGGGGGATGGATGGGTAGATGGGTGGATGGGTAGATGGGTAGATGGGTAGATGGGTGGATAGATTGGTGGAGGGGGATGGATGGGTAGATGGGTAGATGGGTAGATGGGTGGATGGATAGATGGGTAGATGGGTAGATGGGTAGATGGGTGGATAGGTAGATGGGTGGATGGATGGTAGATGGGTGGATAGGTAGATGGGTAGATGGGTGGATGGCTAGATGGGTAGATGGGTCGATGGGTAGATGGGTAGATGGGTGGATGGATGGATGGATAGATGGGTAGATGGGTAGATGGGTGGGTGGCTAGATGGGTAGATGGGTGGATGGCTAGATGGGTAGATGGGTAGATGGGTGGATGGATGGATGGATAGATGGGTAGATGGGTAGATAGGTGGATGGATGGGTGGATGGGTGGATAGGTAGATGGGTAGATGGGTGGATGGCTAGATGGGTAGATGGGTGGATGGATGGATGGATAGATGGGTAGATGGGTAGATGGGTGGGTGGCTAGATGGGTAGATGGGTAGATGGATGGATGGGTAGATGGGTAGATGGGTGGATGGCTAGATGGGTAGATGGGTAGATGGGTGGATGGATGGATGGATAGATGGGTAGATGGGTAGATGGGTGGGTGGCTAGATGGGTAGATGGGTAGATGGGTAGATGGGTGGGTGGCTAGATGGGTAGATGGGTAGATGAGTAGATGGGTGGATGGGTAGATGGGTGGATGGCTAGATGGGTAGATGGGTGCATGGGTAGATAGTTAGATGGGTGGATGGGTGCATGGGTAGATAGGTGGATGGCTAGATGGGTAGATGGTAGATGGGTAGATGGGTGGGTGGCTAGATGGGTAGATGGGTAAATGGGTAGATGGGTAGATGGGTGGATGGATGGATGGATAGATGGGTAGATGGGTAGATGGGTGGGTGGCTAGATGGGTAGATGGGTGGATGGCTAGATGGGTAGATGGGTAGATGGGTGGATGGATGGATGGATAGATGGGTAGATGGGTAGATAGGTGGATGGATGGGTGGATGGGTGGATAGGTAGATGGGTAGATGGGTGGATGGCTAGATGGGTAGATGGGTGGATGGATGGATGGATAGATGGGTAGATGGGTAGATGGGTGGGTGGCTAGATGGGTAGATGGGTAGATGGGTGGGTGGCTAGATGGGTAGATGGGTAGATGGGTAGATAGGTGGATAGGTAGATGGGTAGATGGGTGGGTGGCTAGATGGGTAGATGGGTAGATGGGTAGATGGGTGGGTGGCTAGATGGGTAGATGGGTAGATGAGTAGATGGGTGGATGGGTAGATGGGTGGATGGCTAGATGGGTAGATGGGTGCATGGGTAGATAGTTAGATGGGTGGATGGGTGCATGGGTAGATAGGTAGATGGGTGGATGGGTGCATGGGTAGATAGGTAGATGGGTGGATGGTTGCATGGGTAGATAGGTAGATGGGTGGATGGGTGTATGGGTAGATAGGTAGATGGGTGGATGGGTGGATGAGTAGATAGGTAGATGGGTGGATGGTTGCATGGGTAGATAGGTAGATGGGTGGATGGGTGCATGGGTAGATAGGTAGATGGGTGGATGGGTGCATGGGTAGATAGGTCGATGGGTGGATGGGTATTTGGGTAGATAGGTAGATGGGTGGATGGGTGGATGGGTGGATGGGTAGATAGGTAGATGGGTGGATGGTTGCATGGGAAGATAGGTAGAATGGTGGATGGGTGCATGGGTAGATAGGTAGATGGGTGGATGGGTGCATGGGTAGATAGGTAGATGGGTGGATAGGTGCATGGGTTGATAGGTAGATGGGTGGATGGGTGCATGGGTAGATAGGTCGATGGGTGGATGGGTGCATGGGTAGATAGGTAGATGGGTGATAGGTAGATGGGTGGATAAGTAGATGGGTGGATAGGTATATGGGTGGATAGGTAGATGGTTGGATGGGTGCATGAGTAGATAGGTAGATGGGTGGATGGGTGCATGGGTAGATAGGTAGATGGGTGGATAGGTGCATGGGTTGATAGGTAGATGGGTGGATGGGTGCATGGGTAGATAGGTCGATGGGTGGATGGGTGCATGGGTAGATAGGTAGATGGGTGGATGGGTGCATGGGTAGATAGGTAGATAGGTCGATGGGTGGATGGGTGCATGGGTAGATAGGTAGATGGGTGGATAGGTAGATGGGTGGATAGGTAGATGGGTGGATAGGTATATGGGTGGATAGGTAGATGGATGGATGGGTGCATGGGTAGATAGGTAGATGGGTGGATGGATGGGTGCATGGGTAGATAGGTCGATGGGTGGATGGGTGCATGGGTAGATAGGTAGATGGGTGGATAGGTAGATGGGTGGATAGGTAGATGGGTAGATAGGTATATGGGTGGATAGGTAGATTGGTGGATAGGTAGATGGGTGGATAGGTATATGGGTGGATAGGTAGATGGATGGATAGGTAGATGGGTGGATAGGTATATGGGTGGATAGGTAGATGGGTGGATGGGTGCATGGGTAGATAGGTCGATGGGTGGATGGGTGCATGGGTAGATAGGTAGATGGGTGGATAGGTAGATGGGTGGATAGGTAGATGGGTGGATAGGTATATGGGTGGATAGGTAGATTGGTGGATAGGTAGATGGGTGGATAGGTATATGGGTGGATAGGTAGATGGGTGGATAGGTAGATGGGTGGATAGGTAGATGGGTGGATAGGTAGATGGGTGGATAGGTAGATGGGTGGATAGGTAGATGGGTTGATAGGTAGATGGGTGGATAGGTAGATGGGTGGATAGGTAGATGGGTGGATAGGTATATGGGTGGATAGGTAGATGGGTGGATAGGTAGATGGGTGGATAGGTAGATGGGTGGATAGGTAGATGGGTGGATAGGTAGATGGGTGGATAGGTATATGGGTGGATAGGTAGATGGGTGGATAGGTATATGGGTGGATAGGTAGATGGGTGGATAGGTAGATGGGTATACACAACAACGTTCAAGGGATCACATAGACCCATCTACATCTAGCTATCCAACAACACTCCCTAGCCATGACAGTTGGTAATGGTGGTGGTATGGGTCTCCCGAGTGGCACAGTGGTCTAGCTGTGCCACTAGAGATCCTGGTTCGAATCCAGGCTCTGTTGTAGCCAGCCGCGACCGGGAGACCCATGGGGCGGCGCACAATTGGCCCAGCGTCGTCCAGGATATGGGAGGGAATGGCCGGCAGGGATGTAGCTCAGTTGGTAGAGCATAATAATAATAATAATAATAATAATGTATACACTAACTGTAAGTCTCTCTGGATAAGAGCGTCTGCTAAATGACTAAAATGTTTTTTTTTTTATGTAAATGAATGGTGATGGAGATGTTGTCAAGGCTGAGGTGTATGTGGTGTGGGAGTCAGGCGCAGGACACCGAAGCTAGTCCAACAAAGTTTACTGGTGAAAAATACAAGGCAAAGATACAGTAAACGGCCTCAAGAAAAACAGAGGCGAGCTATACGCAAACTATGCGTAAAACAATAACCAATGAAACAGATACAAAACACGCAGCACTACGGACAGGCGAAAAACAACACACAACCTAACCAATACAACACAGGCAACTTATAGAACACGTAACCAGACACAAACGGACACAGGTGTGACAGACAGACAAAAGCAATCACACATAGAAACATTCAACGGTGGCAGCTAGTACTCCGGGGACGACGAACGCCGAAGCCTGCCCGAACTAGGAGGAGGAGCAGCCTCGGCAGAATGCGTGACAGTACCCCCCCCTTGACGCGCGGCTCCAGCCGTGCGCCGACCCCGGCCTCGGGGATGGCCAGGAGGACGCGGATCCGGGCGCGTGGGATGCCCACGGTGGAACTCCGTCAGGAGGGATGGATCTAGGATGTCCCTCCTAGGCACCCAGCACCGTTCCTCCGGACCGTACCCCTCCCACTCCACGAGATACTGGAGACCACCCATCCGGCGCCTCGAGTCCAAGATGGTCCGGACCCTGTACGCCGGGGCCCCCTCGATGTCCAAAGGGGGCGGAGGGGTCTCTCCTATGTCATGTTCTTGGAGTGGGCCAGCTACCACCGGCCTGAGAAGAGACACATGGAACGAGGGGTTAATATTCTTGTACTCAATTGGCAGTTGTAACCTGTAACACACCTCGTTCAATCTTCTCAGGACTTTAAAGGGCCCCACAAACCGCCGACCCAGCTTCCGGCAGGGCAGGCGGAGGGACAGGTTTCGAGTCGAGAGCCAGACTCGATCTCCCGGTGCGTATACCGGTCCCTCACTGCGGTGGCGATCGGCGCTCGCCTTTTGTTGACAGATGGCCCGCTGCAGATGGACATGGGCAGCGTCCCACGTCTCCTCCGAGCGCCGAATCCACTCATCCACCGCAGGGGCCTCGATCTGGCTCTCGTGCCATGGTGCCAGGACCGGCTGATAACCTAAAACACACTGGAAAGGTGTTAAATTGGTGGAGGAGTGGCGGAGAGAGTTCTGGGCCATCTCTGCCCAGGGGATATACCTAGACCACTCCTCCGGCCGGTCCTGGCAATAGGACCTCAGAAACCTACCCACATCCTGGTTGACTCGTTCAACCTGCCCATTGCCGAGGTAAGGCTCACCGAGACCCCCAAGCGTTCCATGAACGCCCCCCAGACTCTGGAGGTGAACTGGGGACCTCGGTCAGACACAATATCCTCGGGGACCCCATAGTGCCGGAACACGTGGGTAAATAGGGCCTCAGCGGTCTGTAGGGCAGTAGGGAGACCCGGCATTGGGAGGAGACGACAGGCCTTGGAAAACCGATCCACAACGACCAAAATGGTGGTATTCCCCTGGGAGGGGGGTAGGTCGGTCACAAAATCCACCGAGAGGTGGGACCATGGTCGTTGTGGAACGGGCAGGGGATGTAACTTTCCCCTGGGCAAATGTCTAGGCGCCTTACACTGGGCGCACACCGAGCAGGAGGAGACATAAACCCTCACATCCCTAGCTAACGTTGGCCACCAGTATTTCACGCTAAGGCAGTGCACTGTCCGGCCAATACCTGGATGTCCAGAGGAGGGTGATGTATGAGCCCAATAAATAAGGCGATCACGAACCTTGAGCGGAACGTACGTCCGCCCCACAGGACACTCGGGGGGAGTAGGGTCGGTAGGCAGTGCCCGCTCGATCTCCGCATCGACCTCCCACACCACCGGAGCCACCAGACAAGACTCCGGCAGTATGGGAGTAGGCTCAATGGACCTCTCTTCTGTGTCATACCGCCGGGACAGGGCGTCTGCCTTACCGTTCTGGGACCCTGGGATGTATGTGATCTTAAAAACAAACCGGGTTAGGAACATGTTCCACCTAGCCTGACGAGGGTTCAATCTCCTAGCTGCCCGGATGTACTCCAGGTTACGGTGATCAGTCAGAATGAGGAAAGGGTGTTGAGCCCCCTCAAGCCAATGCCTCCACACCTTTAGGGCCTGGACTACAGCTAACAGCTCCCTGTCCCCTACGTCATAATTACGCTCCGCCGAGCTGAGCTTCTTAGAATAGAATGCACAGGGGCGGAGCTTAGGTGGCGTGCCGGACCGTTGCGACAGGACTGCCCCAATACCGGCCTCGGACGCGTCTACCTCTACTTGGAATGGTAAAGAGGGATCCGGATTTGCCAGCACCGGAGCCGAGGTGAACAGGTTCTTCAGTTTGACAAATGCCCTGTCCGCCTCAGCTGACCACTGCAAGCGAACCGGACCCCCCTTTAACAGGGACGTAATGGGAGCTGCAACCTGTCCAAAGCCCCGGATAAACCTCCGGTAGTAATTAGCAAAACCCAAAAACTGCTGCACCTCTTTTACAGTGGTTGGAGTTTGCCAATTACGCACGGCCGACACACGGTCAACCTCTATCTTCACACCAGACGCCGACAACCGATAACCCAAAAAGGAGACGGACTCCTGGAAGAACAAGCATTTCTCTGCCTTGGCATACAAGTCATGCTCCAACAGTCTCCTCAACACTCGGCGCACCAGGGTTACATGCTCGGCTCGTGTAGAAGAGTACACTAGGATGTCATCGATGTACACTACCACACCCTGCCCATGCATGTCCCGGAAAATCTCGTCAACAAAGGATTGGAAGACTGAAGGAGCATTCATTAACCCGTATGGCATGACGAGATACTCGTAATGACCCAAGGTGGTGCTAAATGCTGTTTTCCATTCATCCCCCTCCCTAATGCGCACCAGATTGTACGCGCTCCTGAGATCCAACTTTGTGAAGAACCGCGCTCCGCGTAATGATTCCGTCATAGTCGCAATCAGTGGAAGAGGGTAACTGTACTTAACCGTGATCTGATTGAGACTACGGTAATCAATACACAGGCGCAAACCCCCGTCCTTCTTCTTCACAAAAAAGAAACTTGAGGAAACCGGGGAAGTGGAGGACCGTATGTATCCCTGTGCCAAGGACTCGGCTATGTAAGTCTCCATAGCCGCTGTCTCCTCTTGAGACAGGGGATACACACGGCTCCGCGGAAGTGCCGCTCCTGTTTGGAGATCTATCGCACAATCCCCCTGTCTATGAGGTGGTAGCCTTGTTGCCCTCGTTTTGCTGAACACAAGTGCTAAATCCTCATATTCAGGGGGAATGCGCATTGCGGGCACTTGGTTCGGACTCTCTACCGAGGTCGCCCCTAAGGAAACACCTAGACATCTCCCTACACACTGGGCAGACCACTCCATAAGAGCCCTCTGTTGCCACGCAATGGTAGGATCACGGGCGCTTAACCAGGGAAGCCCCAGCACCACGGGATACGCAGGAGAGTCAATCAGATAAAACTGAATGATCTCCTCATGACCCCCCTGCGTCGTCATCTTAAGTGGTGCTGTGACTTCTCTGATCAACCCCGACCCCAACGGCCGGCTGTCTAGGGCATGAACAGGAAAGGGGGCTTCTACCGGCCGAAGGGGAATTCCTAACCTATAACACAATGTACGATCAACAAAATTCCCAGCTGCGCCTGAATCTACTAGCGCCTTATGCTGGGAATGAGGTGCCACCTGTGGAAATCTCACAGGTATACACATGTGACCAACAGAGAGCTCTGGGTAAGTGGGGCGCCTACTCACCTGGAATGACTCCCCAGTGCGTGACCTGTTGTCCCCTCTCCCAGGAGACCCTCCCCAGCACCTGGCCGCGGTGTGTCCTCCACGGCCACAGTTGGTGCAGGGGATGGCCCTCCTCGGGCTCTCTCTCCTACTCTCTCTAGCGCCAGCACCTCCGAGCTCCATGGGAATCGGCTCGGAGGTGCTGGAGGGTGGAATGGACGACCCCCACTCGGGACGTCCGCGGGTAGCCAGCAGGGTGTCGAGACGGATGGAGATGTCCACCAACTGGTCGAAGGATAGGTTGGTGTCCCTGCAGGCCAGCTCACGACGAACGTCCTCTCGTAGGCTACACCTGTAATGGTCGATGAGGGCCCTCTCATTCCACCCCGCATCCGCCGCTAGAGTCCGGAACTCCAGGGCGAACTCCTGTGCGCTCCTCTTCCCCTGTCGGAGGTGGAACAGACTCTCCCCCGCCGCCTTCCCCTCAGGTGGATGATCGAAGACAGTCCTGAAGCGGCGGGAGAACTCCGCGTAGGTGATGGTAGCGGCGTCTATTCCCCTCCATTCGGCGTTGGCCCACTCCAACGCCTTGCCGGATAGACAGGAGATGAGGGCGGAGATGCTCTCGTATCCCGAGGGCGCTGGGTGTATGGTGGCCAGGTAGAGTTCCACCTGCAGGAGGAACCCCTGACACCCGGCTGCAGAACCATCATATGCCCTCGGGCGCGAGAGCCGAATGCCACTGGGTTCCGGTGCTGAGAGAGGAGGACTGGCCGTTGGTGACGGGATGGTGTGAGAAGGCGTGGGCACCTCTCCCGTAACCAACTGGCGCAGAGTGTTGGACACCTCGTTCATGGCGGCCCCAAGTTGCCGGATCATGGTGTCTTGGTCGCTGATCCGATGCTCCAGCGACTTGGGTGCCGCCACTGCTCCTGCTGACTCCATACTGGTGTGTTGTTCTGTCAAGGCTGAGGTGTATGTGGTGTGGGAGTCAGGCGCAGGACACCGAAGCTAGTCCAACAAAGTTTACTGGTGAAAAATACAAGGCAAAGATACAGTAAACGGCCTCAAGAAAAACAGAGGCGAGCTATACGCAAACTATGCGTAAAACAATAACCAATGAAACAGATACAAAACACGCAGCACTACGGACAGGCGAAAAACAACACACAACCTAACCAATACAACACAGGCAACTTATAGAACACGTAATCAGACACAAACGGACACAGGTGTGACAGACAGACAAAAGCAATCACACATAGAAACATTCAACAGTGGCAGCTAGTACTCCGGGGACGACGAACGCCGAAGCCTGCCCGAACTAGGAGGAGGAGCAGCCTCGGCAGAATCCGTGACAGATGTTGATGGTTATGGAGTTGGTAATGGTGATGGAGATTATGATGGTGATGGAGATTGGTGATGGAGATGGAGATGATGATGGTGATGGAGATTGGTGATGGAGATGGAGATGAGGATGGTGATGGAGATTGGTGATGGAGATGGAGATGATGATGGTGATGGAGATTGGTGATGGAGATGGAGATGATGATGGTGATGGAGATTGGTGATGGAGATGGAGATGATGATGGTGATGGAGATTGGTGATGGAGATGGAGATGATGATGGTGATGGAGATTGGTGATGGAGATGGAGATGGAGATGGTGATGGAGATTGGTGATGGAGATGGAGATGATGATGGTGAATGTGTGTGCTGGCATAAGACACACCCAACTTGAGTTGTCAAGGAGACCCAGTAGAGCCATCACTATGTTTGTGTCCCAAATGGAACCCTATTCCCTGTGTAGTGCACTACTTTTGACCATAGGGCTCTGGTCAAAAGTAGTATGCTATGTAGGGAATAGGGTGCCATTTGGGACATCCCTCATCACACCTCTATTGGCTGGGCTACTAACACTAATGAGGAACTGGATTAAACTGGTTCTCCTATTGCCAAACCACTCGTAAAATTCAAGTGCCAGGTTAATACCGGAGAGGTTCTCACATATTAAACCTAAACAGCAGGTACTCACATGGATGCATTACATGCACATTTGGCTGGAAGTTGAGATAATTAATCTAGGGTTATTTCCCAGGAAAGTTATTATTTTGGTGTAAATATATTTTTTTCTTCTAAAGATGAAGTGGGAATCTGCTTTGGAGTGACTTCCATGCGGAAAACACTGGGTTACAGATTAGATTAATGAAATGGGTTACAAATTAGATGAATTAAATGGGTTACAGATTAGATGAATTTACTCGGTTACAGATTAGATTAATCCAAAGGTTACAGATTATATTAATTCACTGGGTTTAGATTAGAATAATTCACTGGGTTACAGATTAAATACATTCACTGAATTACAGATGAGATTAATTCACTGGGTTACAGATCATATTAATTCATTGGGTTACAAATTAGACTAATTCACTGAGTTACATATTAAATTAATTCACTGGGTTACAGATTAGATTAATTCACTGGGTTACAGATTAGATTAATTCACTGGGTTACAGATGAGGTTAATTCACTGGGTTACAGATTAGATTAATTCACTGGGTTACAGATGAGGTTAATTCACTGGGTTACAGATTAGATTAATTCACTGGGTTACCGATTAAATTAATTCACTGGGTTACAGATTACATTAATTCACTGGGTTACAGATTAGATTAATTAACTGAGTTACAGATGAGATTCATTCACTGGGTTACAGAATAGATTAATTCACTGAGTTACAGATGAGATTCATTCACTGGGTTACAGATTACATTAATTCACTGGGTTACAGATTAGATTCATTCACTGGGTTACAGAAGAGATTCATTCACTGAGTTACAGATGAGATTCATTCACTGGATTACAGATTATATTAATTTACGGGGTTACCGATTAAATTAATTCACTGGGTTACAGATTACATTAATTCACTGGGTTACAGATTAGATTAATTCACTGGGTTACAGATGAGATTAATTCACTGAGTTACAAATTAGATTAATTCACTGAGTTACAGATTAAATTAATTCACTGAGTTACAGATTAGATGAATGATTTGGGTTACAGATTAGATGAATTCACTGGGTTACAGATTAGATGAATTCACTGGGTTACAGATGAGATTAATTAATTGGTTTACAGATTAGTTTAATTCACTAAATCACAGATTAAATTCATTCACTCTGTTACAGATGAGATGAATTCACTGGGTCACAGATTAAATTCATTCACTGGGTTACAGATTACATTCATTAACAGGGTTACAGATGAGATGAATTCACTGCGTTACAGTTTAGATGAATTTACTGGGTGGTCATATACAAAATAGTCCAAATTGGTGAAGTGAAATGAAAAAAATAAAAATACAAACGTCTAAAAAATAAATAAAGGAAAAGTGGTGCGTGCATATGTATTCCCCTTTGCTATGAAGCCCCTAAATAAGATCTGGTGCAACCAATTACCTTCAGAAGTCACAGAATTAGTTAAATAAAGTCCACCTGTGTGCAATCTAAGTGTCACATGATATGTCACATGATCTCAGTATATATACACCTGTTCTGAAAGGCCTGCAACACCACTAAGCAAGGGGCACCATGAAGACCAAGGAGTTCTCCAAACAGGTCAGGGACAAAGTTGTGGAGAAGTACAGATCAGGGTTGGGTTATAAAAAAATATCAGAAACTTTGAACATCCCACAGAGCACCATTGAATCCATTATTAAAAATGGAAAGAATATGGCACCACAACAAACCTGCCAAGAGAGGGCCGCCCACCAAAACTCACGGACCAGGCAAGGAGGGCATTAATCAGAGAGGCAACAAAGAGACCAAAGATAACCCTGGAGGAGCTGCAAAGCTCCAAAACGGAGATTGGAGTATCTGTCCATATAACCACTTTAAGCCGTGCACTCCACAGAGCTGGGCTTTACGGAAGAGTGGCCAGATAAAAGCCATTGCTTAAAGAAAAAAATAAGCAAACACGTTTGGTGTTCGCCAAAAGGCATGTGGGAGACTCCCCAAACATATGGAAGAAGGTACTCTGGTCAGATTAGACTAAAATTGAGCTTTTTGGCCATCAAGGAAAACGAAAACCCAACACCTCTCATTACCCGATGTTTTTCATCGGCAGGGACTGGGAAACTGGTCAGAATTGAAGAAATGATGGATGGCGCTAAATACAGGGGAATTCTTGAGGGAAACCTGTTTCAGTCTTCCAGAGATTTGAGACTGGGACGGAGGTTCACCTTCCAGCAGGACAATGACCCTAAGCATACTGCTAAAGCAACACTCGAGTGGTTTAAGGGGACACTTTTAAATGTCTTGGAATGGCCTAGTCAATGCCCAGACCTCAATCCAATTGAGAAACTGTGGTATGACTTTAAGATTGCTGTATACCAGCGAAACCCATCCAACTTGAAGGAGCTGTAGCAGTTTTGCCTTGAAGAATGGGCAAATATCCCAGTGGCTAGATGTGCCAAGCTTATAGACACATACCCCAAGAGACTTGTAGCTGTAATTGCTGCAAAAGGTGGCTCTACAAAGTATTGACTTTGGTGGGGTGAATAGTTATGCACGCTCAAGTTTTTTCTTATTATTTCTTGTTTGTTTCACAAGAAAAAATATTTTGCATCTTCAAAGTGGTAGGCATGTTGTGTAAATCAAATTATACAAATCCCCCCAAAATCAATTTTAATTCCAGGTTGTAAGGCAACAAAATGCCAAGTGGGGTAAATACTTTCGCAAGCCACTGTATTTGAGATTTGAGATTCTTCAAATAGCCACCCTTTGCCTTGATGACAGCTTGCACACTCTTGGCATTCTCTCAACCAGCTTCACCTGGAATGATTTTCCAAAAGTCTTGAAGGAGTTCTCACATATGCTGAGCACTTGTTGGCTGCTTTTCCTTCACTCAGCCATCTGACTCATCCAAAACCATCTCAATTTGGTTGAGGTCAGGGGATTGTGGAGGCCAGGTCATCTGATGCAGCACTCCATCACTGTCCTTCTTGGTAAAATAGCCCTTACATAGCCTGGAGGTGTGTTGAGTCATTGTCCTGTTGAAAAACAAATTATAGACCCACTAAGCCCAAACCAGACAGGATGGCGTATTGCTGCAGAATGCTGTGGTAGCCATGCTGGTTAAGTGTGCCTTCAATTCTAAATAAATCACAGACAGTGTCAACCCCACACCATAACACCTCCTCCATGCTTTACGGTAGGAACTACACATGTGGAGATCATCCGTTCACCCACACCGCGTCTCACAAAGACAAGGCAGTTGGAACCAAAAATCTCCAAAGGACAAATTTCCATTTCCATTTCCATTTAAGTCATTTACATTTACATTTACATTTACGTCATTTAGCAGACGCTCTTATCCAGAGCGACTTAGAAATTGGTGCATTCACCCTATAGCCAGTGGGATAACCACTTTTTTTTTTTTTTTTGTGGGGGGGGGGGGAGGATTACTTTATCCTATCCCAGGTATTCCTTAAAGAGGTGGGGTTTCAAATGTCTCCGGAAGGTGGTGAGTGACTCCGCTGTCCTGGCGTCGTGAGGGAGCTTGTTCCACCATTGGGGTGCCAGAGCAGCGAACAATTTTGACTGGGCTGAGCGGGAACTATGCTTCCGCAGAGGAAGGGGAGCCAGCAGGCCAGAGGTGGATGAACGCAATGCCCTCGTTTGGGTGTAGGGACTGATCAGAGCCTGAAGGTACGGAGGTGCCGTTCCCCCCACTGCTCCATAGGCAAGCACCATGGTCTTGTAACGGATGCGAGCTTCAACTGGAAGCCAGTGGAGTGTGCGGAGGAGGGGGGTGACGTGAGAGAACTTGGGAAGGTTGAACACCAGACGGGCTGCGGCATTCTGGATGAGTTGTAGGGGTTTAATGGCACAGGCAGGGAGCCCAGCCAACAGCGAGTTGCAGTAATCCAGACGGGAGATGACAAGTGCCTGGATTAGGACCTGTGCCGCTTCCTGTGTAAGGCAGGGTCGTACTCTCCGAATGTTGTAGAGCATGAACCTGCAGGATCGGGTCACCGCCTTGATGTTAGCGGAGAATGACAGGGTGTTGTCCAGGGTCACGTCAAGGCTCTTCGCACTCTGGGAGGAGGACACAACGGAGTTGTCAACCGTGATGGCGAGATCATGGAACGGGCAGTCCTTCCCCGGGAGGAAGAGCAGCTCCGTCTTGCCAGGGTTCAGCTTGAGGTGGTGATCCGTCATCCATACTGATATGTCTGCCAGACATGCAGAGATGCGATTCGCCACCTGGTTATCAGAAGGGGGAAAGGAGAAGATTAGTTGTGTATCGTCAATCGTAGCAATACATTTAGCAGACGCTCTTATCCAGAGCGACTTACAGTTAGTGTCCACCGGTCTAATGTCCATTGCTCGTGTTTCTTGGCCCAAGCAGGTCTCTTCTTCTTATTGGTGTCCTTTAGTAGTGGTTTCTTTGCAGCAATTAGACCATGAAGGCCTGATTCACACAGTCTCCTCTGAACAGTTGATGTTGAGATGTGTCTGTTACTTGAACTCTGTGAGGCATTTATTTGGGCTGCAATTTTTGAGGCTGGTAACTCTAATTAACTTATCCTCTAATGAACTAGTCTTCCATTCCTGTTGCTGTCCTCATGAGAGCCAGTTTCATCATAGCGCTTCATGGTTTTTGCGACTGCACTTGAAGAAACTTTCATTTACATTTACATTTACGTCATTTAGCAGACGCTCTTATTTCAAAGTTCTTGAAATGTTACATATTGACTGCCATATCTTAAAGTGATGATGGACTGTCGTTTCTCTTTGCATATTTGATCTGTTCTTCCCATAATATGGCTGGCTGGCTCAAACACATTAAGACATTCTGTTAATTGAAATGGCACACCTGTTAATTGAAATGCATTCCAGGTGACTACCTCATGAAGCTGGTTGAGAGAATGCCTAGAGTGTGCAAAGCTGTCATCAAGGCAAAGGATGGCTATTTGAAGAATTTCAAATGTCAAATACAGTGGCTTGCGAAAGTATTTACCCCACTTTACTTTGATTTGTTTAACACTTTTTGGGTTACTACATGATTCCATATGTGTTATTTCATAGTTTTGATGTATTCACTATTATTCTACAATGTAGAAAATAGTAAAAATAAAGAAAAACCCTTGAATGAGTAGGTGTGTCCAAACCTTTGACTGGTAGTGTATCTACAATAAAAAAATCCATGTGTACGTGTGTGAATAGTGCGTATGTTATGGTGTGTGTGTGTGTATGCATGTGCCTGTGCCTATGTTTGTGTTGCTTCAAAGTCCCGCTGTTCCATAAGGTGTATTTTTATCTGTTTTTTAAATCTACTTTTACTGCTTGCATCAGTTCATTGATGTGGAATAGAGTTCCATGTAGTCATGGCTCTATGTAGTAGTGTGTGCCTCCCATAGTCTGTTCTGGACTTGGGGACTGTGAAGAGACCTCTGGTGGCATGTCTTGTGGGGTTTGCATGGGTGTCTGAGCTCTGCGCTAGTAGCTCAAACAGACAGCTCGGTGCGTTCAAGATGTCAATACAAGTAGTGATGAAGTCAATCTCGCCCCCACTTTGAGCCAGGAGTGACATTGACATGCATATTATTCATGTTAGCTCTTTGTGTGCATCCAAGGGCCAACTGTGCTACCCTGTTCTGAGACAATTGCAATTTTCCTTAGTCCCTTTTTGAGGCACCTGACCACACGACTGAACAGTAGTCCAGGTGTGACAAAACTACGGCCTGTAGGACCTGCCTTGTTGATTGTGCTGCTACATTGCCTTGCAAAAGTATACATCCCCCTTGGCGTTTTTCCTATTTTCTGCATTACAACCTGTAATTTAAATGGATTTTTATTTGGATTTCATGTAATGGACATACACAAAACAGTCCAAATTGGTGAAGTGAAATGAAAAAAATTACTTGTTTCAAAAAATTAATAACGGAAAAGTGGTGCATGCATATGTATTCACCCCCTTTGCTATGAAGCCCCTAAATAAGATCTGGTGCAACCAATTACCTTCAGAAGTCACATAATTAGTTAAATAAAGTCCACATGTGTACAATCTAAGTGTCACATGATCTGTCACATGATCTCAGTATATATACACCTGTTCTGAAAGGCCCCAGAGTCTGCAACACCACTAAGCAAGCGGCACCACCAAGCAAGCGGCACCATGAAGACCAATGAGCTCTACAAACAGGTCAGAGACAAAGTTGTGAAGAAATACAAATCAGGGTTGGGTTTTTAAAAAATATCAGAAACTTTGAACATCCCACGGAGCACAATTAAAAAATAAAATAATATGGCACCACAACAAACCTGCCAAGAGAGGGCCGCCCTTCAAAACTCACGGACCAGGCAAAGATAACCCTGAAGGAGCTGCAAAGCTCCCCAGCAGAGATTGGAGTGTCTGTCCAGGTGCGACAAAAGTAGGGCATGTAGGACCTGCCTTGTTTATAGTGCTGTTAAGAAGGTAGAGCAGCGCTTTATTATGGACAGACTTCTCCCAATCTTAGCTCCTGTTGTATCAATATGTTTTGACCATGAGAGTTTACAATCCAGGGTTACTCCAAGCAGTTTAGTCAACTTGCTCAATTTCCACATTATTTATTACAAGATTTAGCTGAGTTTAGTCCCAAATATAATGCTTTAAGTTTTAGAAATATTTAGGACTAACTTATTCCTTGCCACCCACTCTGAAACTAACTGCAGCTCTTTGTTAAGTGTCGCAGTCATTTTAGTCGCTGTAGTAGCTGACGTGTATAGTGTTGAGTCATCCTCATACATAGACACTCTGGCTTTACTCAAAGCCAGCGGCATGTTGTTAGTAAAGATTGAAAAAATTAAGGGGCCTAGACAGCTGCCCTGGGGAATTTCTGATTCTACCTGGATTATGTTGGAGAGGCTTCCATTAAAGAACACCCTCTGTGTTCTGTTAGACAGGTAACTCTTTATCCACAATATAGCAGGGGGTGTAAAGCCATAACACAGCAGTAGACTATGATCGATAATGTCAAAAGCCGCACTGGTCTAACAAAACAGCCCCCACAATCTTTTTATCATCAATTTCTCTCAGCCAATCATCAGTCATTTGTGTAAGTGCTGTGCTTGTTGAATGTCCTTCCCTATAAGCGTGCTGAAAGTCTGTTTTTGTTTACTGTAAAATGGCACTGTATCTGGTCAAACACAATGTTTTCCAAAAGTTTGGTAACAGTCTGATTGGTTGGATATTTGAGTCAGTAAATGGGGCTTTACTATTCTTAGGTAGCGGAATGACTTTTGCTTCTCTCCAGGCCTAGGGGCACACACTTTCTAGTAGGCTTAAATTGAAAATAGGAGTGGCAATATCGTCCTCTATTATCCTCAGTAATTTTCGATCCAAGTTGTCAGACCCCGGTGGTTTGTCATTGTTGAGAGACAACAATCCTTTTTTCATCTCTTCCACACTTACCCCCCCCCCCCCCCCCCCCCAAAAAAAAAAGCCACACCAGTTCTCTGTCCTACCAGCCACACCAGTGCTCTGTCTCACCAGCCACAGCCACACCAGTTCTCTGTCCTACCAGCCACACCAGTGCTCTGTCCTACCAGCCACACAGTTCTCTGTTTCACCAGCCACACCAGTTCTCTGTCCTACCAGCCACACCAGTTCTCTGTCTCACCAGCCACACCAGTTCTCTGTCCTACCAGCCACACCAGTTCTCTGTCTCACCAGCCACACCAGTTCTCTGTCCTACCAGCCACACCAGTTCTCTGTTTCACCAGCCACACCAGTTCTCTGTTTCACCAGCCACACCAGTTCTCTGTTTTACCAGCCACACCAGTTCTCTGTCTCACCAGCCACACCAGTTCTCTGTCCTACCAGCCACACCAGTTCTCTGTCCTACCAGCCACACCAGTTCTCTGTTTTACCAGCCACACCAGTTCTCTGTTTCACCAGTCACACCAGTTCTCTTTTTTACCAGCCACACCAGTTCTCTGTCTCACCAGCCACACCAGTTCTCTGTTTTACCAGCCACACCAGTTCTCTGTTTTACCAGCCACACCAGTTCTCTGTCTCACCAGCCACACCAGTTCTCTGTTTTACCAGCCACACCAGTTCTCTGTTTCACCAGCCACACCAGTTCTCTGTCCACTGCCTGACCTGTTTCTGGATTGAGCCCCTACAATAAAAGCACATATCACTGCTAAATAACATTGACTGTCCCAAATTACACCTTATTCCCTACATAGTGCACTACTTCTGACCAGTGCCCTATAAAGGGAATAGGGTGCCATTAAATAGGGTGCCCTATGAAGGGAATAGGGTGCCATTAAATAGGGTGCCCTATGAAGGGAATAGGGTGCCATTAAATAGGGTGCCCTATAAAGGGAATAGGGTGCCATTAAATAGGGTGCCCTATGAAGGGAATAGGGTACCATTAAATAGGGTGCCCTATGAAGGGAATAGGGTGCCATTAAATAGGGTGCCCTATAAAGGGAATAGGATGCCATTAAATAGGGTGCCCTATGAAGGGAATAGGGTGCCATTAAATAGGGTGCCCTATGAAGGGAATAGGGTGCCATTAAATAGGGTGCCCTATGAAGGGAATAGGGTGCCATTAAATAGGGTGCCCTATAAAGGGAATAGGGTGCCATTAAATAGGGTGCCCTATGAAGGGAATAGGATGCCATTTGGGATGCAACCATGTTATTTACAGTGTCTTGGTCTGAGATGAGTAGAAGATACTGGTGAGATAATGTCTTTGTTCATTCACTTTGCAGACTTGTTTATTTAATTTTTTATAAGTATTGTACTTTCCTGGAAAATGTTGCACAATATACTGAACAGAAATATAAACGCATCATGGAACAATTTCAAAGATTTTACTGAGTTACAGTTCATATAAGTATGAAAATGTATGCACTCACTAACTGTAAGTCGCTCTGGATAAGAGCGTCTGCTAAATGACTATAATGTAAATGTAAATATAAGGAAATCATGGCTAATTACATCCGAACAGGCAGTGGTGAAAGTACTTAAGTAAAAATATTTTAAGTACTACTTAAGTAGTTTTTTGGAGTATTTGTACTTTACTTTACTATTTATATTTTTGACTACTTTTACTTTTACTTCACTACATTTCTAAAGAAAAGAATGTACTTTTTACTCCATACATTTTCCCTGACACCCAAAAGTACTTGTTACATTTCGAATGCTTAGCAGGAGAGGACAATGGTACAATTCACGCGCTTATCAAGGGAACGTCCATGGTCATCCCTACTGCCTCTGATCTGGTGGACTCACTAAACGCAAATGCTTCGTTTGGAAATTATCTCTGAGTGTTGGAGTGTGCCCCTGGCTATTGATTTTATTTTATTTTTTACAAGAAAATTGTGCCGTATGGTTTGCTTAATATAAGGAATGTGAAATGATTCATACATCTACTTTTGCTTTTGATACTTAAGTATATTATAGCAAAACCAAATACTTTTAGACTTTTACTCAAGTGGTATTTTACTGGGTGACTTTTAAGGTATCTTTACTTTTTACTCAAGTATGAAAATTGGGTACTTTTCCAACCACTGCGAACAGGTACAAAGGGCATACTGTTTGGAAATATGATATTGTTTTTTGGGCTTGTTTCAATATACAGTATGTGTTTCCCTTTTGGGATTGGGAGTACAGCCTGTGAACTAAAACATCATCTCATTTGGAACTACTTCTCCTGCTACTGCTATTGCTCACAATACTAAAGAGCGACTGTCTTTAAAAAGCTCTGAATCCCTTTGAGAAACGGCCTATGTGGCATCGATACGAACGTCAAAATGAATTACAGATTTCTTGAGTTGTCTTAGATTCATTCTGGGGATTATGAGGAAGTGAAATAGGTTTCCGCGTCTACAGTGTCTCATGGGGGACAGATATCATTAAACCAAACATGGAATCGGTCAGGAAACACACCTCCAAGACTGAAATCTCGTTTTCTAATGAGCAACAGTCCCTCTTTAACTAGTGTTTGTATTGTTAATTGTTGTTTTTAATATATTTGCTGTAGTTATTCATTTCCCAAAGCCATAGTACTCCTCTTTACCATTGGGCTGTACTGTATTGTACTGTATACTGTATTGTATTGTACTGTATTGTACTGTATTGTACTGTACTGTGTTGTACTGTACTGTACTGTACTGTATTGTACAGTATTGTATTGTATTGTATTGTACTGTACTCTACTGTATTGTATTATACTGTATTGTATTGTACTGTACTCTACTGTATTGTATTATACTGTATTGTATTGTACTGTACTTTACTGTATTGTATTGTACTTGTTCTAAAAGAATGAATGGAATTATGAAGGTTTTTTATGCACACCCCAAAAAAGGGGTTAAATATGTGAAGAAAATATTAAAAATATATAATATATTTCCTGTCCTGTCTTATATCTCCTAGATGACAAACACTTCAAAATCTTAATCCTTCTGATTTATTATCTGTCTTTTTGTTTAATTTTTTATTATTACTATTATTATATCTTTTATTTTACTGTTTTGTTTTGTTTTGTTTTGTTTTGCCATGTATGTATGTGTTATTTAATGCGTTTCTCTTGGATATAGTAGTAAAGGCTAAATTCAATATTATATCTAATAAATGTTTTACATATTTGTTTTTTAATACGTAAGGGGGGGGGGGGGGTCCTTTAAATCCATTTTATATCATTGCTAACACAGGGAACATCCTGCTTGAATAAGTCACAGTACAACTGTGACACTCCAAGCTGCATATGTTTGGATAATTGCCCTAACCAATGCCGCGTCCCTAATGGTACCCTGATCCCTATATAGTGCACTACTTTTGACCCAGGGCCCATATGGTTCTGGTCAGAAGTAGTGCAGGGAATAGGGTACCATTTAGAAGGCGTCCCAAAAGCAATTCTTTCCTTTTAAGTATAAAAAGAAAAATCACTTGAATACAAAAATAACTTCTCATTTTCGCTGGCATTGCCTGCTGTAAATAAACCAAAACAATTAATTTGTTCTGAAATTTAAATGTGTGAAATCTCGTGTAATAAGGATTGTCTAAGCCAGTACCCAGCTGTTTCATTCTATGTTAATCTAATTGCGCCTCATATAGGGTGTGTACCAAATGTCACCCTATCCCCTATACAGTGCACTACTTTTGACCAGAGCCCTATCTAAATAGTGCACTATATAGGGAATAAAGTGTTATTTGGGACGTGGATGTAGAGTTAATGTTTTTAACTCACAGTTTTGAAACACACACAACGGTAAACATATGAGTAAGGGTCACCTTTTTAAGGACATAGTTTGAAATCTGTAGCTTTCTAAAATTCAACACAATGGATTTATGTTTTTCGTCACACAGTTTGAAACAGATTTCTCATGTTCAAGTCAAGACGCTGCACAGCTATTTTTCAGGTCTCTCCAGAGATGTTGGATCGGGTTCAAGTCCGGGCTCTGGCTGGGCCACTCAAGGACATTCAGAGACTTGTCCCGAAGCCACTCCTGCGTTGTCTTGGCTGTGTGCTTAGGGTCGTTGTCCTGTTGGAAGGTGAACCTTCGCCCCAGTCTGAGGTCCTGAGCGCTCTGGAGCAGGTTTTCATCAAGGATCTCTCTGTACTTTGCTCCGTTCATCTTTCCCTCGATCCTGACTAGTCTCCCAGTCCCTGCTGCTGAAAAACATCCCCACAGCATGATGATGCTGCCACCACCATGCTTCACCATAGGGATGGTGCCAGGTTTCCTCCAGACGTGACGCTTGACATTCAGGCCAAAGAGTTAAATCTTGGTTTCATTAGACCAGAGAATCTTGTTTCTCATGGTCTGAGAGTCCTTTAGGTGCCTTTTGGCAAACTCCAAGCGGCCTGTCATGTGCCTTTTGCTGAGGTGTGGCTTCCGTCTGGCCCTCTACCATGAAGGGCTGATTGGTGGAGTGCTGCAAAGATGGTTGTCCTTCTGGAAGGCTCTCCCATCTCCACAGAGGAACTCTGGAGCTCTGTCAGAGTGACCATTGGGTTCTTGGTGACCTCCATGACAAAGGCCCTTCTCCCCCGCTCTAGGAAGAGTCTTGGTTGTTGCAAACTTCTTACATTTAAGAATGATGGAGTCCACTGTGTTCTTGGGAACCTTCAATGCTGATCCCCAGATCTGTGTCTCGACACAATCCTGTCTCGGAGCTCTACGGACAAATGTTTCAACCTCATGGCTTGGTTTTTGCTCTGACATGCACTGTTAACTGTGGGACCTTATATAGACAGGTCTGTGCCTTTCCAGATCATGTCCAATCAATTGAATTCACCACAGCTGGACTCCAATCAAGTTGTAGAAACATCTCAAGGATGATCAATTGAAACAGGATGCACCTGACCTCAATTTCGAGTCTCATAGCAAAGGGTCTGAATACTTATGTAAATAAATAAATCTGTTTAAAAAAATTTATACATTTTCAAAAATGTATAAAAACCTGTTTTTGCTTTGTCATTATGGGGTATTGTGTGTAGATAGATGAGGGAAAATATATATTTACTTCATTGTAGAATAAGGCTGTAACGTAACAAAATGTTGAAACATTCAAGGGGTCGGAATACTTTCCGAATGCACTGTTGGTAGGAGTAAAGTCACGAGGCAACAGGATAGATAATAAACAGTGTATTTGTGAGAAGTCAAAAGAGTCTCATGTCTTGGGGGTAGAAGCTGTTCAGGGTCCTGTTGGTTCCAGACTTGGCGCTCCGGTACCGCTTGTCATGCAGTAGTAGAGAGAACAGTATATGACTTCGGTGGCTGGAGAACATTTTTAGGGCCTTCCTCTGACACCGCCTGGTATAGAGGTCCTGGATGGCAGAGAGCTCAGCCCCAGTGATGTACTGGGCCGCACGCACTACCCTCTCTAACGCCTTGCAGTAAGATGCCAAGCAGTTGCCGTACCAAGCGGTGATGCAGCCAGTCAAGATGCTCTCAACGGTGCAGCTGTATAACTTTTTGAGGATCTGAGGGCCCATGCCGAATCTTTTCAGCCTCCTAAGGGGAGGTAATTGATCATTTCTTAGTGATGTGGACACGAGGAACTTGAAGCTCTCCAGTACTCAATTTGGACTGCTTCGTTCCGTAACCTACAGTACTTGGCCGGATCCGGTACCGACATGAGAAAAAGTGTAAAAAATTATAAGAAAAGCGAGTTCAATCAAGTTGCCTCCTCATTAATTATCCTGCCCCCCCAAAAAATGTTTTGTAGATTTTCAGCCCGCGCCTGATTTTCTAAGAATTTATTCATGTTGGGCCAGCCCGGGTTTATGGTTTGCGCAACATTATTGTTTGAGACCAACTCGTGGCCGTTGCTGTGGTGAAAGAGAGAAGCGCACCTGCATCTTTCTCAGAACTAGAATGAGATTCACTTCCTATGAACTCTCTCACTAATTTCTCTCTGCTAGACATGAGCCTGCAACTCTCATCTCTCCATCGTTGCACGTCATCATTTATTTTCTGATAAAATCATAGCAATGGGAAGGGTGCTAGAGGAGCTGAAACCATTCAAAATACTAGACCAGGAGTAGGCCTATAATTTAGACACAGGACACATAGCTTCTTTTTTTTTTTTTATTGCCTTTCTGTGGATTGTGTTTATGTAGCCCAATCACAAGACATATAGCCCGGGAATTCACGGCAAATCTGTCCGTAAACAGCACGCAGCCAGAAAAACCCTCCTGCTTAAAAGAGAAGACTCTAATCTGACTGTAGGATATCAACATATTTGATCAACTTCCAAATAGGCCTATTGAGCGAACATTGTTTTAAAATGAGATAGGCTATTGGCCATCGCTGCACATCATTGGGTGAGTCAGTGAAAGTGGAAATCTTTTCTAGAACTATCGTTTCCTCCTCATGTTGTAAAATATGTGTCTCCACACACCTAGGCCTTGGCTATGGATGGACTCAAGATGAGGTCGTTTTTATTGATCTCAGATCCTCAGTTTTGTCAGTGTCAAAGTAGCCCGTCATTTCGATCATTTGCGCGGTATTGAGAAATATTCTGCTAAAGTCTCCAGTCATATAAAATTATGTAAAATTGCATGAAATGTGTTTTGTAAAAAGGACACATTTTTCCTGAACCGAAGTACTTTTTTTTTTCTTCCACGTGTGGAACTTCTGTAAGTGCTTCTACTCTAATGCTATATGTGAGGATGTGCATGCACCGATTTATTATAAAGGGGATTTATTTGTATCCGTTCCGGTACCTCAGAGCCCCGCAGGTCACCCCCCCTCTCCCACTCACTTTTTGTTCCGGCACCTCCTGATTTACAACTTAAGCACTGACGCTTTCGACTCGCTCCACTACAGCCCCGTCGATGTGGATGGGGGCGTGGCCTGCCCTCCGTTTCCTGTAGTCCACGATCAGCTCCTTGCCGACGTTGACGGAGAGGTTGTTGTTTCCGGCACCACACTGCCAGGTCACTGACCTCCTCTCTATAGGTTGTCTCATCGTTGTGGTGATCGGATCAACCATCAGGTCAACCACCGTCGTGTCGTATTTTCAACTTTTTGAAGCTGGTGTACAAAAACAAAACTTAAGACCGGGAATCATAGATATAGAACACATAGAACATATATACTGCTTCTTACACTTGATTTTAATAAGAATGACAGGTCTATAACTCACATTACTTTATGAATTTGGTCGGGTCACACATTTTTTTTTTTTACATATTGCAGCTTTAAGTAACCTTCTGGCTTATGTAACCAAACGTAACATATCATATACTAATTTGAATGTCCCGGATTTACCTTTGCTATGTTACGTCTGGTCTATGAGACCAGGCTGGGCGACAATATAAGAGGCAGCATAGGGAAACACAGCTCTCTTTAATAGAGTCTGAGTCTAAATGTCACTGCCTCCCACTATGGTGCTACTGGAGACTGGAGTTAATATGAAGACAAACACTGTGGCACGAAGGGGTATGGGCGGGTCATTAATCGGCAGCCAATGACCAATGGCCCTCCTCTTTATAGAACAAAGATGATTTAGAATCACACCCTCATGATGAGGTAAGCGAGAGAGAGAGAGAGAGAGAGAGAGAGAGAGAGAGAGAGAGAGAGAGAGAGAGAGAGAGAGAGAGAGAGAGAGAGAGAGAGAGAGAGAGAGAGAGAGAGAGAGAGAGAGAGAGAGAGACTTGCCTCTTTTACTACCTGAAGATACCTAGAATCAGTCAGAGCTCCAGGAGTCCTACTCCTCTACTGCTCCCCTGTATGACTGAATGTAGAGAAAAAGAGAGGGGAATGGCCAGAGCCTGGAAAACTGCTGTTATATTGGCCAGTAGAGATGACTGACGTGCAGCGAGACCCTGACACAGTCTGCAGTGTGTTGAAGAGAAAACAAACAACGGAATTACTATGTGAATACTCTGTTAGAGATATTAACCTGATTTAGCTGCCTCCCATATTTATGC
>NC_139999.1:4818712-4840734 GCF_964263955.1 Coregonus lavaretus | reverse complement strand
GAGAGAGAGAGAGAGAGGAAGGAGTGAGAGAGTGAGAGAGAGAGAGGGGGGGAGAGAGTGAGAGAGAGAGAGAGAGAAGAGAGAGAGAGAGAGAGAGAGAGAGAGAGAGAGAGAGAGAGAGAGAGAGAGAGAGAGAGAGAAGGAGTGAGAGAGTGAGAGAGAGAGAGAGAGAGGGAGAGAGGGGAGAGAGGGAGAGATAAATGAGATAAATGAGAGAGAAAACCGAGAGAAAGAGAAAAACAGAGGTAAAGACTGCCAAAGACAGAAACCAAGAGAATGTTGTTCATGCGATAGGGAAGATATACAAAACATTGCCGAGAGCATATCCAACTGACAATCTCTTCGAAAAAATATATAAACTATTGGACTTAAAAAGAACTGATGTTGGCACAAGATGGAGGGAAAGTTGGAACATAACTAACGAAATTACAGTTAACGAAAATGTACGCTTAATCCAGTATAAACCAATGTATCGAATTTATTACACAAGAGACAAAATTCACAAATTCTAAAGCACAACGGCAGAATCATGTCTTCTGTGTAAAACTAATAATGACTCAATGATACTTTCTGGGAACGCTTGAAGTCCAAAAGTTAAAGGGTGGAGCTAGAAAGTTGGCTGTCAGAAGTATTACAATGTAAGTGTACTTTTAATTAGTCTGTCTGCATATTTCTAGACATGGCATATGGGGGGTGTGGTGAGATACCCAATGGGGCTGGACGATTCTCTTCTCATCGTTCGTCTTGAAAAAACGTACACTAAAAACATGGAAATCAATCAATCCGCCATCATTAACACAATGGAAATCTGGAGTTTTTATTTAGTTAGTGTTGTTGTTGTATGTATTCCTTAACCCATTCCAATGCTATGTGATATGCAGTATGCGGCAATGGTTTCTGTAGAGAGTGGAATACCCTAAGAGACCCGTGTTCAAAACCCTATGATCCTCCTCTGTGCTCCAACAACCACACTGTGTCCCTTCATACAGCTTCTACTGTTCCCGTGACTGTCCATGCTACTATAATGGGGCGGCGCACAATTGGCCCAGCGTTGTCCAGGGTAGGGGAGGGAATGGCCGGCAGGGATGTAGCTCAGTTGGTAGAGCATGGTGTTTGCAACGCCAGGGTTGTGGGTTCGATTCCAGTATAAAAAATAAAAATGTATGCACTAAACTGTAAGTCGCTCTGGATAAGAGCGTCTGCTAAATGACTAAAATGTAAATGTATAATGGAATGTTACTGTGGTGATCTGTTGTAGGAAAACCACCTTGGCTCAGACAGAGAGCAATGGGACAGGAGAGAGAGAGAGAGACGGGGCGGAGAGAGAGAGAGAGACGGGGCGGGGAGAGAGAGAGAGAGACGGGGCGGGGAGAGAGAGACAGACGGGGCGGGGAGAGCGAGAGAGACGGGGCGGGGAGAGAGAGACAGAAAGACAGAGTGAACTGGGTCGATACATAAGTATGATGGTGGTGGAAGCACTCAAAGGAGTAAAAATGGCATTTAAAAAGACATCAGTAATTGCAATCCTCCCCCTGTTCACCCAGCTGTTGTCACAGTCGTGCTTTAAACAAGGTACAGTATGTCAATACAAATGTAATAGAACATTCATCGACTACAGTCCAGCAGCAGGTACAGACATGTTTTTTTATTTTGTATTATTTTATTTAGCCAGGATAGTCCACTCAGTAACAATTGCCACTGTTTTCCAGGGAGTCCTGGGTTTCATAGAATCAATAAAAACACATCACAGTTGTCTAGATGCAACACATCACTTAAGTCGTTTTTTTGGGTATCTGTACTTTGCTATTTATATTTTTTACAACTTTTAATTTTACTTTACTACATTCCTAAAGAAAATAAATGTACTTTTTACTCCATACATTTTCCCTGACACCCAAAAGTACTCGTTACATTTTGAATACTTAGCAGGACAGGAAAATGGTCTAATTCACGCACTTATCAATTGAATATCCCCTGCCTCTGATCTGGCGTAATCACTAAACACGCATGCTTTATTTATAAATGATGTCTGAGTGTTGGATATGCCCCGGGCTATCCGTAAATTTAAAAACCAAGAAAATGGCACCATCTGGTTTGTTTAATATAAGGAATTAGAAATTATTTGTACTTTTACTTTTACTTTTGATACTTAAGTATATTTAAAACCAAATACGTTTAGACTTTTACTCAAGTAGTATTTTACTGGGTGACTTTCACTTTTACTTGAGTCATTTTCTATTAAGGTATCTTTACTTTTACTCAAGTATGAGTTTGGGTACTTTTTCCACCACTGGCAGATTGTCAGGAAGATGTCCTTGGAGACAAATTCCCTTGCCCTTTTTAGAATTCCAAGCCCAAACAGCAGTATCCCTGTGACCAGGCTGGCGTGTTCAGTCCAGTGTAGGTGTGGGTCCAACTTCATCCCCAGGTACTTTATGGCGTTTACTTGTTCACAAATGTTTTGTCAGTCTGTTATTGTGACACTCTTTTCTGTGTGTCTCAGCTTTTGTGGGTTGCCAAACAACATTGCCTTGGTCTTCTGAGGGTGTAGGGAAAGCTTGTTGTCAGCAAACCAAGCTGCTGCCCTCTTAATGTTGTTTGACTGCCTCCTCACTCCCTAATGGTCTTGACACTGCCTCCTCACTCCCTGGTGGCCTTGACACTGCCTCCTCACTCCCTGGAGGTCTTGACACTGCCTCCTCACTCCCTGGAGGTCTTGACACTGCCTCCTCACTCCCTGGAGGTCTTGACACTGCCTCCTCACTCCCTGGAGGTCTTGACACTGCCTCCTCACTCCCTGGAGGTCTTGACACTGCCTACTTGACACTGCCTCCCTGGTGGTCTTGACACTGCCTCCTCACTCCCTGGAGGTCTTGACACTGCCTCCTCACTCCCTGGAGGTCTTGACACTGCCTCCTCACTCCCTGGAGGTCTTGACACTGCCTCCTCACTCCCTGGAGGTCTTGACACTGCCTCCTCACTCCCTGGAGGTCTTGACACTGCCTCCTCACTCCCTGGTGGTCTTGACACTGCCTCCCCACTCCCTGGTGGTCTTGACACTGCCTCCTCACTCCCTGGAGGTCTTGACACTGCCTCCTCACTCCCTGGAGGTCTTGACACTGCCTCCTCACTCCCTGGAGGTCTTGACACTGCCTCCTCACTCCCTGGTGGTCTTGACACTGCCTCCTCACTCCCTGGAGGTCTTGACACTGCCTCCTCACTCCCTGGAGGTCTTGACACTGCCTCCTCACTCCCTGGAGGTCTTGACACTGCCTCCTCACTCCCTGGTGGTCTTGACACTGCCTCCTCACTCCCTGGTGGTCTTGACACTGCCTCCCCACTCCCTGGTGGTCTTGACACTGCCTCCTCACTCCCTGGAGGTCTTGACACTGCCTCCTCACTCCCTGGAGGTCTTGACACTGCCTCCTCACTCCCTGGAGGTCTTGACACTGCCTCCTCACTCCCTGGTGGTCTTGACACTGCCTCCCCACTCCCTGGAGGTCTTGATACTGCCTCCTCACTCCCTGGTGGTCTTGACACTGCCTCCCCACTCCCTGGAGGTCTTGACACTGCCTCCCCACTCCCTGGTGGTCTTGACACTGCCTCCCCACTCCCTGGTGGTCTTGACACTGCCTCCTCACTCCCTGGAGGTCTTGACACTGCCTCCTCACTCCCTGGTGGTCTTGACACTGCCTCCCCACTCCCTGGTGGTCTTGACACTGCCTCCCCACTCCCTGGTGGTCTTGACACTGCCTCCCCACTCCCTGGAGGTCTTGACACTGCCTCCCCACTCCCTGGAGGTCTTGACACTGCCTCCCCACTCCCTGGTGGTCTTGACACTGCCTCCCCACTCCCTGGAGGTCTTGACACTGCCTCCTCACTCCCTGGAGGTCTTGACACTGCCTCCCCACTCCCTGGTGGTCTTGACACTGCCTCTTTACTCCCCAGTGATCTTTTCTGAGTAGTACAGGACTGTGTCATCTGATGAGGATACATTAAATGGAATAATAAACTACAGTCATCAATCTGACCCCATTATTATGTCAATAAATGAATCTAGCCAGCTTGCAAGTCTTCACATCAACACTTGGATACTATAATTACATTTGTTTAAAGATACCTTTATGAGATTATTATGGGATTTATGAGCTGTTATAGCAACCATAGTCCAACCTTTAATTTATCTAATCAATCTTAGCCAGAAATGTAAAGTTAAGACCTGTGCATTACGCTATGTGTATAGTGTCGATAACGTTTACCAATAGACCTCCTAAATGATGAACGTACAGTCAATCAAATAATTACTATGTAAAACAAGGAAAGCATTTACTCAACGGCTATGATTTATTAGTCACGAAAGAATTGACACAAACAATTTCAGTGTACATGAAATACATGATACATTGCAGAATAAGACTATCAACTAATAAGATGTACAGTAACGTATGTGGACACCCCTTCAAATTGGTGGATTCGGCTACTTCAGCCACACTCGTTGCTGACTGGTGTATAAAATCGAGCACACAGCCATGCAATCTCCATAGACAAACATTGGCATTAGAATGGCCTTACTGAAGAGCTCAGTGACTTTCAACATGGCACCGTCATAGGATGCCACCTTTCAAACAAGTCAGTTCGTCAAAATTCTGCCCTCCTAGAGCTGCCCCGGTCAACTGTAAGTGCTGTTATTGTGAAGTGGAAACGTCTAGGAGCAACAACGGCTCAGACAAAAGGTGGTAGGCCGCACAAGCTCACAGAATGGGACCACCGAGTGCTGAATCGTCTGTCCTCGGGTTGCAACACTCACTACCGTGTTCCAAACTGCCTCTGGAAGCAACATCAGCACAAGAACTGTTCGTCTGGAGCTTCACGAAATGGGTTTCCATGGCCGAGCAGCCGCACACAAGCCTCAGATCACCATGCACAATGCCAAGCGTCAGCTGGAGTGGTGTAAAGCTTGCCGCCATTGGACTCTGGAGCAGTGGAAACGCTTTCTCTGGAGTGATGAATCACGCTTCACCATATGGCAGTCTGACGGACGAATCTGGATTTGGCGGATGCCAAGAGAACGTTACCTGCCCCAATGCATAGTGGCAACTGTAAAGTTTGGTGGAGGAAGAATAATGGTCTGGGGCTGTTTTTCATGGTTCAGGCAAGGCCCCTTAGTTCCAGTGAAGGGAAATCTTAACGCTACAGCATACAATGACATTCTAGACGATTCTGTGCTTCCAACTTCATGGCAACAGTTTGGGGAAGGCCCTTTCCTGTTTCAGCATGACAATGCCCCCTTGCATAAAACGAGGTCCATACAGAAATGGTTTGTCGAGATTGGTGTGGAAGAACTTGACTGGCCTACACAGAGCCCTGACCTCAACCCCATCGAACACCTTTGGGATGAATTGGAACGCCGACTGCGAGCCAGGCCTAATCGCCCAACATCAGTGCCGACCTCACCAATGCTCTTGTTGCTGAATGGAAGCGAGTCCCCGCATCAATGTCCCAACACCTAGTTGTTATGCTACGTATTGCAAACTGTATCAGTCATGCGTTTCCTGTTCTGGACTATTCAGCCGCAGTGTGGGGTGCTAAGAGCTATCTAAAAAATTAACATGTCCATAACAGAGCAGTACGTAACTTTTTAGGTATCCACAAGTTTGCACCTATACTTGCAATTACTGGGGACATGGGCTGGGAACCCTGTGAGGTGAGATGGAAGGTCTGTATGGTGAAACTTTGGAATAGACTGTTGGATATGACAACTGACAGAATAGACTGTTGGATATGCCAACTGCCAGAATAGACTGTTGGATATGCCAACTGCCAGAATAGACTGTTGGATATGACAACTGACAGAATAGACTGTTGGATATGCCAACTGCTAGAATAGACTGTTGGATATGCCAACTGCCAGAATAGACTGTTGGATATGCCAACTGCCAGAATAGACTGTTGGATATGCCAACTGCCAGAATAGACTGTTGGATATGCCAACTGCCAGAATAGACTGTTGGATATGCCAACTGACAGAATAGACTGTTGGATATGCCAACTGCCAGAATAGACTGTTGGATATGCCAACTGCCAGAATAGACTGTTGGATATGCCAACTGCCAGAATATGCAGCAACATTTTTCAATGGAATCTATCCATAGGGGGAGCCTGGGCAACTGAAATGTCTGACCTTTTTCAAAAAGTCTGACTGTGGACATCTGCACTAAAAACCATTGTGTATTTCCGCTTGCGGAATTTTTAGATAAAGCCTGGAATAAAAGAAAAAGGGCTACCTATAATTAAATTATTAAAAAAATATGTAGCTTCTATATAGCAAAAGGCACATACAGTATGTATATAGATTGTGTGTAGGCCTGTCTCCCACTTGAATCTTCTCTTGGTGCCAGACTGGGTTGAAATGCCTTCGGTTTCATTTTTCAGGATCTATGTACGTAGATTTGCTGGACCGCCGGGTCTTTGTGAGAAGGATGACCTCCGGATGTATGGTTCCCACCGTGAAGCATGGAGGAGGAGGTGTGATGGTGTGGGGGTGCTTTGCTGGTGACACTGTCTGTGATTTATTTAGAATTCAAGGCATGCTTAACCAGCATGGCTACCACATCATTCTGCAGCGATACGCCATCCCATCTGGTTTGGGCTTAGTGGGACTATCATTTGTTTTTCAACAGGACAATGGCCCAACATACCTCCAGGCTGTGTAAGTAAAGCTTTTTTTTTACCAAGAAGGAGAGTGATGGAGTGCTGCATCAGATGACCTGGCCTCCACAATCCCCCGACCTCAACCAAACTGAGATGGTTTGGATTGAGTCGGACGGCAGAGTGAAGGAAAAGCAGCCAACAAGTGCTCAGCATAAGTGGGAACTCCTTCAAGACTGTTTGAAAAGCATTCCAGGTGAAGCTGGTTGAGAGAATGCCAAGAGTGTGCAAAGCTGCCATCAAGGTAAAGGGTGGCTATTTGAAGAATCTCAAATATAAAATAAATTACGATTTGTTTAACGCTTTTTTGGTTACTACATGATTCCATATTTGTTATTTCATAGTTTTGATGTCTTCACTATTATTCTACAATGTAGAAAATAGTAAAAATAAAGCAAAATCCTTGAATGAGTAGGTGTTCTAAAACTTTCGACCGGTAGTGTATATTTTTACTGCTCTAGTGATATAATTATTGCTTGGATAACCTTATTTATGTATCGATGTCTTTTTCACTCTTTATGCGGTGCACACTGCACAGAACACAGGAAGAATTATCCCTGAATTATCACAGTGAATTATCGTAATGTTTATTTATACGTCAATTAACCCAATAAAGGGATGAGTTGCCAACTGGCAATTTGACACAAAAATAAAATGTAATTCATAAAAATGTCATTAGATCTAGTGGAAAGCCTTACCAGAAGAGTGGTGGCTGTTATTGCAGCAAAGGGGGGACCGACTCCATATTAATGCCCATGACTTTGGAATGAGATGTTCGACGAGCAGTTGTCCACATACTTTTGGTCAAGTAGTGTATGATGATTTCGTGTCCTTGTGCTTCGAGAGGTTAGAGTTGAAGTCCCCCATTATTGTCACCTCTGCCTTGGCTGTCATGTCTATTTTTTTTGCATGAAGGTCTCTGCTTGGACATGACAGTCAGTGCTGTAAATGATGAAAATCCACCATGACTGAGGACATCAGAGATTAGTGTAGGAGTATTACGATCATCACACAGTCTTCACTGGGACTCCATTACCATGTGAACGCTATAGGCCCATAATCATATCATAATACTACCTTCACTGGGACTCCATTACCATGTGAACGCTATAGGCCCATAATCATATCATAATACTACCTTCACTGGGACTCCATTACCATGTGAACGCTATAGGCCCATAATCATATCATAATACAGTCTTCACTGGGACTCCATTACCATGTGAACGCTACAGGCCCATAATCATATCATAATACAGTCTTCACTGGGACTCCATTACCATGTGAACGCTACAGGCCCATAATCATATCAGAATACAGTCTTCACTGGGACTCCATTACCATGTGAACGCTACAGGCCCATAATCATATCATAATACAGTCTTCACTGGGACTCCATTACCATGTGAACGCTATAGGCCCATAATCGTGTCCAGTGGGTGTAGCCAAGGTAGCGATCCTTGTGTCACCACTCAGAATACTATAAGTTACATGTATCCAAGGTAACTGTTATCCAATGATTGAGGCCAATAGACAAAGAGCTAATATCTTGCGATCAATGCATTAAACGATTGAGTTAAGGTTAACTCAGAGCTGCACAGTTAGAGGCCAAGCACCTAATGCCATGTGTAGTGTGAATAACATTTACCATTAGAGGTTTTACCAAATAATAATTCAAGGAATATTACTCCGAAATATGAGGACTACCATTCATATCCATTTAAAAGTAAATCAGACGTATTACAGTTATGCAATAATACAATTATTAAAAATGGTACATAACAGAAGTATTCAACGTCAAAAGATACAAAATATCTTAGGTCTAAAAGTATAAACAACACACTATAGTGTAACGAAACGTGACACCAGGAGATTGGTTTACAATGACTCCATGAGCAAAACAACACGCTATAGTGTCACGAAACGTTACAGTTAAGTTTCCACCCAGATTTTTATTCTTTCCAAATCTCAGTATCTACCATCGTTTAAATTAACATAAAACGTTGTTTGGCCAAACCAATAAACAAAAAAAGCATAAAAACATAACACGCATTCTTGGATCTAAATCGTCACAACTCTTATCTAGACGATAGACCTGTGTTGTTCCATCTTTGAACTGACTGCCGTCCGTAACAGATTAACACAGTAACTCTGTAGAAAGAAATCCATAGCACTTGCAATACAATAAAACACATCAAAATTCACAACTCTTTATTAATTCTTGAAACAAACCAAAGACGACAATTTAATTCACACAGTAACATTAAATTTAGTCGATTTCATCTGTCTTCACACATCCGACGGGGGTCTGTAACCTCAGGGTCCTGTGGGAATGTCCCACCCCGGAGAAAGCCACGGATAAGGTTTTTTTGACTCTTGTGATAGCCAACATATGGTCAGCCATCCTGACAATGTTTCGACTACAGAGCCTGAGCTGGAGGGGGGGGGGGGGGGGGGTCTCCTGTGAGAGGGTATGGTATACTTCATGTACATCCCTACACCTCCCCCTTGTCGGTTTCTCCTATGGAGAACATATCCTCCAGTGTCCACCACAGAGCAATAGTGTCTCACAGCCAGGCTTCACTAAGGCCAAGGATGTGGCTGAAGGCTTGGACTAAAAAACAAACAAGAAGATAACTAGCGTAAAATATACTGTGTCCGTGAAATGTATGTAGCAGGTATAAGCTGGAAGTGGAAGCCTAAGTATTGTTGTCCATTAGTTTACTCCAATTAGGGGAGGGGTGGTAGGGTTAGTGGGAAACTATATAAATATATATATATATATATATATATATATGGGATTGGAAATGCAGACAATTACATTGATAGAAGCCACAATCTATCTGCAATATTAAAGCTGATCTACCCCCTAATTCATTTATTTTTTTAAAGGCCAAGGACGTGAACGTTAGCCCTGCTAAGGAGCAAGTGTTGAACCTCCTCCAGATGTTGTGTTGGCGAGACTAGATTATAAAAAAGCAGTCACCACCCCTTTACCTCTGCATTGGAGCCAGGGTTTAAATCCACATCGCCAGCCAGAAACAAAACAATCATCTAACCATAGATTTGTACGAGACATGATTCCCATTTTAGACAGGCATTTACCAGGTCAACTTGGGGAATGGGCCCTGATTTCAAGGCATTAACTCTGTTGCCATTTGGATTGGAAAGGAGCTCAGATTTGCAAGACAGGAGCACATTTTTTTTCCAATGGTGAAAGATGGAGAAAAAAAAAAACACTGTCCCACTTCCTCCACTTCCCACTGTTTGTGTTCGACACCAGGTTGACACCCCCACCATATCGCTGGCGCATTATGGATTGTGTGTTTCAGATACAGACTTCTGTGTACCATTTGATTTGTCGATTTCTTCTTCCTCCGTAGATACCAACCATTAGACTGTGTAACCATTAGTCTGGTGTTCAACCTTGCCAAGTTCTCTCACGTCACCCCGCTCCTCCGCACACTCCACTGGCTTCCAGTTGAAGCTCGCATCTGCTACAAGACCATGGTGCTTGCCTATGGAGCTGTGAGGGGAACGGCACCTCCTTACCTTCAGGCTCTGATCAGTCCCTACACCCAAACGAGCGGATTCATCCACCTCTGGCCTGCTGGCCCCCCTACCTCTGCGGAAGCACAGTTCCCGCTCAGCCCAGTCAAAACTGTTCGCTGCTCTGGCACCCCAATGGTGGAACAAGCTCCCCCACGACGCCAGGTCAGCGGAGTCACTCACCACCTTCCGGAGACACTTGAAACCCCACCTTTTTAAGGAATACCTGGGATAGGATAAAGTAATCCTTCTACCCCCCCTTACCCCACCCCCAAAAAAATAAAATAAAATAAAAAAATATATATTGTAAAGTGGTTGTCCCACTGGCTATCATAAGGTGAATGCACCAATTTGTAAGTCGCTCTGGATAAGAGCGTCTGCTAAATGACTCAATGACTCAAATGTCATGTAATGTAATAACAGGGCAGATCCCGAAGGGCTCCGGGGCCAGGTCCTCTCGCCAAAAAAGAACGTCTGTAGAGTCCAAATGATTTGAGCTACAAAGTATCATGACCCATCCCATCTATGAGAAGCTGGGACTCTCACAAACCACGTACACGTAGCCTCATCTGTTTTGCTCTGTGATGCTCACAAGCAGTTTGAAGGTAAAGGGGTTCTTCTACATAGAAGATCATAGAAAATCCCAGGACATAGTGTCTATAATACTGTAAGGGGTTCTTCTACATAGAAGATCATAGAAAATCCCAGGACATAGTGTCTATAATACTGTAAGGGGTTCTTCTACATAGAAGATCATAGAAAATCCCAGGACATAGTGTCTATAATACTGTAAGGGGTTCTTCTACATAGAAGATCATAGAAAATCCCAGGACATAGTGTCTATAATACTGTAAGGGGTTCTTCTACACAGAAGATCATAGAAAATCCCAGGACATAGTGTCTATAATACTGTAAGGGGTTCTTCTACATAGAAGATCATAGAAAATCCCAGGACATAGTGTCTATAATACTGTAAGGGGTTCTTCTACATAGAAGATAATAGAAAATCCCAGGACATAGTGTCTATAATACTGTAAGGGGTTCTTCTACATAGAAGATCATAGAAAATCCCAGGACATAGTGTTTATAATACTGTAATAAGCTCACATAGTTGCTGTCACAAACTCCAAACAGTTGTCACTGACTAGTTGGATATTAATTTCCCACTGAGCAAACCATTTCCGAAAATTCATTATCAGGTTTTTGCTTGGGATACTTTTTTTTGTTCCAATAAAACTCATGCATGCAACTGTTTACATCAAATTTGAGAATGACTGACAGAATGAGCGTGAGAGAGACCGAGACGTAAGGAATTATTCTACTGAAGACTGCCTTGTTTTATCGAATTGAAGATTTCCTTGTTTTATCGAACTGAAGAATGCCTTGTTTTATTTAAATGTATCTAAGGATAAGACACTAACTCAGACAGGCTGAGTTTGTCAGATAACTACGTTTTGTTCTCTGAATGAAAGGTTTAGTCATGTCCTCAAAAATTAGCCTGGTCCCAGATCTTTTTGGGCTAACATGACAATTCCATAAGGAGTTTAGTTGGCAAGAGAGCAGAGAAAGACTGAACCTTAGACTAGCAAAGAGTGGAACGTAAACTGAATGACTACAACAACTGTTTAGCTCTGGAATGGTCTGAATGGGCCCAGTGATCTATTCTTTGCTTGTCATTGGCCTTATATAAAACGAATTGAGACTAATATGACGTCCCTAATGTAAGTTGTCGTTTAATAATTAAGAAATGTACAGATTACTGTCCTCTCGTTCGTTTTACTGGCAGACGTTGTTCCTGAATGGTTTGGGATCAGGCTGAGAGAGAGAGAGAGAGAGAGAGGAGGAGGAAAGAGATGAGACGAGGAGTGTGAGAGAGAGTGAGAGAGAGAGAGAGAGAAAGGAAGAGGAGAGGGAGAGAGGAGAATCAGAGGAGATATGACATCCTGACATGCTAACAAAAACCTACTTAAAAAAAAGATGTATTTTAATTATCTTAACTTGACAGGCTTCTTGCAGAAATTATCCCCTGATTAAAATCCCTTGCAATTTTACACTTTGTTCTACGATGATTGTCACACAGTAACAGTGTTTGGGTAATTACTGGGGCTTTCATGGGGGAAGTACGTCTGCATTTCATTAAAGAGGAAGAAGCAGGGAATATAAATGTATTTTTTCATCCCATCTAGCTACTCAACCATCTATCACGTCGTTTCTCCTATCTTTTTTATTTCGCTTTCTGCATCTTTCACACGATGACACACACACACACACACACACACACACGTAATCAAACAGAAACAAACACACACAATCAAACACACTCACACATGCGTCAAATGAAATTTGTTTGAAATGGCAAATAACAGAGAAATAAGCCTCTGGTGCCGTTTCCCAGGAGCTTGGTGTGGAATCAAGGTTTGAGGACAGGAATTGACTTCTGCTGTTTGAGATCGAGAAAGAAAGGTTTTCTACCATTGGCTAAGATGATTTAGGGGTTTGAGTTTGACTCAAAAACAGCTTTCCCCATTCCTCTCAGTTGCTTCTTTGCTGTGCCAGTAGTCTATGAGTGAGTTCCAAATGGCACCATATTCCCTATATAGTGCACTATTTTTGACCAGAGCTCTATGGGCCCTAGTCAAAGGTAGTCACTACATTGGAAATAGAGTGCCTTTGTGAACTCAACCTACACTCGCAGTATGCAACAATATTTTAGACAGACGAGATGTTGAGAGTACCATTTCTATTTATTTACATGATAGGAGACATCAAAAACAGAGTCAACGTGAGCAGTCCTGTACACACTTTGAAAATTCTCTGGACACAGAACCACGGAGTCTAAAATGTTTTCCCTAAAACTTAAATCTGTGGACGTGGGAAGCACTGAGCCGATAAAATATTTTCAAAAACATGACCGTCTTATTTATTTTTTTACTCCTCTGTGAATTAAATCAATTTCAGTGTTTACAAAAAAGTTAAATATTTTCATTCAATTAATGATTTGTTTGAATTATTCAATATAACCAATAGTCTATGAGGACTATCCCCTTCACACAGCAGTAAGACTAAAAGCCTTGGTAAGGGTCCAGTGGGGTCTATCGCCTCTCAAAAATACTGAACCATCAAATAGCCAACATATTTACATTTAAATGTTACATTTACTACTATGAGTCAATTATATCGATTTCAGCGTTTACTAGCCTAAAGCTAACGTTTAATGTGTTGGGTTATATGTGTGAGTATATCAATTATTTAAAAAAGAACATTACTGAAACAGAACCAGCCAAAACCAACCGGTCCACTCAAATCTCTGTGAGGACTGTACGTATCAGAGGTGTGTGGTGGGGTCTACTGTACGTATCAGAGGTGTGTGGTGGGGTCTACTGTACGTATCAGAGGTGTGTGGTGGGGTCTACTGTACGTATCAGAGGTGTGTGGTGGGGTCTACTGTACGTATCAGAGGTGTGTGGTGGGGTCTACTGTACGTATCAGAGGTGTGTGGTGGGGTCTACTGTACGTATCAGAGGTGTGTGGTGGGGTCTACTGTACGTATCAGAGGTGTGTGGTGGGGTCTACTGTACGTATCAGAGGTGTGTGGTGGGGTCTACTGTACGTATCAGAGGTGTGTGGTGGGGTCTACTGTACGTATCAGAGGTGTGTGGTGGGGTCTACTGTACGTATCAGAGGTGTGTGGTGGGGTCTACTGTACGTATCAGAGGTGTGTGGTGGGGTCTACTGTACGTATCAGAGGTGTGTGGTGGGGTCTACTGTACGTATCAGAGGTGTGTGGTGGGGTCTACTGTACGTATCAGAGGTGTGTGGTGGGGTCTACTGTACGTATCAGAGGTGTGTGGTGGGGTCTACTGTACGTATCAGAGGTGTGTGGTGGGGTCTACTGTACGTATCAGAGGTGTGTGGTGGGGTCTACTGTACGTATCAGAGGTGTGTGGTGGGGTCTACTGTACGTATCAGAGGTGTGTGGTGGGGTCTACTGTACGTATCAGAGGTGTGTGGTGGGGTCTACTGTACGTATCAGAGGTGTGTGGTGGGGTCTACTGTACGTATCAGAGGTGTGTGGTGGGGTCTACTGTACGTATCAGAGGTGTGTGGTGGGGTCTACTGTACGTATCAGAGGTGTGTGGTGGGGTCTACTGTACGTATCAGAGGTGTGTGGTGGGGTCTACTGTACGTATCAGAGGTGTGTGGTGGGGTCTACTGTACGTATCAGAGGTGTGTGGTGGGGTCTACTGTACGTATCAGAGGTGTGTGGTGGGGTCTACTGTACGTATCAGAGGTGTGTGGTGGGGTCTACTGTACGTATCAGAGGTGTGTGGTGGGGTCTACTGTACGTATCAGAGGTGTGTGGTGGGGTCTACTGTACGTATCAGAGGTGTGTGGTGGGGTCTACTGTACGTATCAGAGGTGTGTGGTGGGGTCTACTGTACGTATCAGAGGTGTGTGGTGGGGTCTACTGTACGTATCAGAGGTGTGTGGTGGGGTCTACTGTACGTATCAGAGGTGTGTGGTGGGGTCTACTGTACGTATCAGAGGTGTGTGGTGGGGTCTACTGTACGTATCAGAGGTGTGTGGTGGGGTCTACTGTACGTATCAGAGGTGTGTGGTGGGGTCTACTGTACGTATCAGAGGTGTGTGGTGGGGTCTACTGTACGTATCAGAGGTGTGTGGTGGGGTCTACTGTACGTATCAGAGGTGTGTGGTGGGGTCTACTGTACGTATCAGAGGTGTGTGGTGGGGTCTACTGTACGTATCAGAGGTGTGTGGTGGGGTCTACTGTACGTATCAGAGGTGTGTGGTGGGGTCTACTGTACGTATCAGAGGTGTGTGGTGGGGTCTACTGTACGTATCAGAGGTGTGTGGTGGGGTCTACTGTACGTATCAGAGGTGTGTGGTGGGGTCTACTGTACGTATCAGAGGTGTGTGGTGGGGTCTACTGTACGTATCAGAGGTGTGTGGTGGGGTCTACTGTACGTATCAGAGGTGTGTGGTGGGGTCTACTGTACGTATCAGAGGTGTGTGGTGGGGTCTACTGTACGTATCAGAGGTGTGTGGTGGGGTCTACTGTACGTATCAGAGGTGTGTGGTGGGGTCTACTGTACGTATCAGAGGTGTGTGGTGGGGTCTACTGTACGTATCAGAGGTGTGTGGTGGGGTCTACTGTACGTATCAGAGGTGTGTGGTGGGGTCTACTGTACGTATCAGAGGTGTGTGGTGGGGTCTACTGTACGTATCAGAGGTGTGTGGTGGGGTCTACTGTACGTATCAGAGGTGTGTGGTGGGGTCTACTGTACGTATCAGAGGTGTGTGGTGGGGTCTACTGTACGTATCAGAGGTGTGTGGTGGGGTCTACTGTACGTATCAGAGGTGTGTGGTGGGGTCTACTGTACGTATCAGAGGTGTGTGGTGGGGTCTACTGTACGTATCAGAGGTGTGTGGTGGGGTCTACTGTACGTATCAGAGGTGTGTGGTGGGGTCTACTGTACGTATCAGAGGTGTGTGGTGGGGTCTACTGTACGTATCAGAGGTGTGTGGTGGGGTCTACTGTACGTATCAGAGGTGTGTGGTGGGGTCTACTGTACGTATCAGAGGTGTGTGGTGGGGTCTACTGTACGTATCAGAGGTGTGTGGTGGGGTCTACTGTACGTATCAGAGGTGTGTGGTGGGGTCTACTGTACGTATCAGAGGTGTGTGGTGGGGTCTACTGTACGTATCAGAGGTGTGTGGTGGGGTCTACTGTACGTATCAGAGGTGTGTGGTGGGGTCTACTGTACGTATCAGAGGTGTGTGGTGGGGTCTACTGTACGTATCAGAGGTGTGTGGTGGGGTCTACTGTACGTATCAGAGGTGTGTGGTGGGGTCTACTGTACGTATCAGAGGTGTGTGGTGGGGTCTACTGTACGTATCAGAGGTGTGTGGTGGGGTCTACTGTACGTATCAGAGGTGTGTGGTGGGGTCTACTGTACGTATCAGAGGTGTGTGGTGGGGTCTACTGTACGTATCAGAGGTGTGTGGTGGGGTCTACTGTACGTATCAGAGGTGTGTGGTGGGGTCTACTGTACGTATCAGAGGTGTGTGGTGGGGTCTACTGTACGTATCAGAGGTGTGTGGTGGGGTCTACTGTACGTATCAGAGGTGTGTGGTGGGGTCTACTGTACGTATCAGAGGTGTGTGGTGGGGTCTACTGTACGTATCAGAGGTGTGTGGTGGGGTCTACTGTACGTATCAGAGGTGTGTGGTGGGGTCTACTGTACGTATCAGAGGTGTGTGGTGGGGTCTACTGTACGTATCAGAGGTGTGTGGTGGGGTCTACTGTACGTATCAGAGGTGTGTGGTGGGGTCTACTGTACGTATCAGAGGTGTGTGGTGGGGTCTACTGTACGTATCAGAGGTGTGTGGTGGGGTCTACTGTACGTATCAGAGGTGTGTGGTGGGGTCTACTGTACGTATCAGAGGTGTGTGGTGGGGTCTACTGTACGTATCAGAGGTGTGTGGTGGGGTCTACTGTACGTATCAGAGGTGTGTGGTGGGGTCTACTGTACGTATCAGAGGTGTGTGGTGGGGTCTACTGTACGTATCAGAGGTGTGTGGTGGGGTCTACTGTACGTATCAGAGGTGTGTGGTGGGGTCTACTGTACGTATCAGAGGTGTGTGGTGGGGTCTACTGTACGTATCAGAGGTGTGTGGTGGGGTCTACTGTACGTATCAGAGGTGTGTGGTGGGGTCTACTGTACGTATCAGAGGTGTGTGGTGGGGTCTACTGTACGTATCAGAGGTGTGTGGTGGGGTCTACTGTACGTATCAGAGGTGTGTGGTGGGGTCTACTGTACGTATCAGAGGTGTGTGGTGGGGTCTACTGTACGTATCAGAGGTGTGTGGTGGGGTCTACTGTACGTATCAGAGGTGTGTGGTGGGGTCTACTGTACGTATCAGAGGTGTGTGGTGGGGTCTACTGTACGTATCAGAGGTGTGTGGTGGGGTCTACTGTACGTATCAGAGGTGTGTGGTGGGGTCTACTGTACGTATCAGAGGTGTGTGGTGGGGTCTACTGTACGTATCAGAGGTGTGTGGTGGGGTCTACTGTACGTATCAGAGGTGTGTGGTGGGGTCTACTGTACGTATCAGAGGTGTGTGGTGGGGTCTACTGTACGTATCAGAGGTGTGTGGTGGGGTCTACTGTACGTATCAGAGGTGTGTGGTGGGGTCTACTGTACGTATCAGAGGTGTGTGGTGGGGTCTACTGTACGTATCAGAGGTGTGTGGTGGGGTCTACTGTACGTATCAGAGGTGTGTGGTGGGGTCTACTGTACGTATCAGAGGTGTGTGGTGGGGTCTACTGTACGTATCAGAGGTGTGTGGTGGGGTCTACTGTACGTATCAGAGGTGTGTGGTGGGGTCTACTGTACGTATCAGAGGTGTGTGGTGGGGTCTACTGTACGTATCAGAGGTGTGTGGTGGGGTCTACTGTACGTATCAGAGGTGTGTGGTGGGGTCTACTGTACGTATCAGAGGTGTGTGGTGGGGTCTACTGTACGTATCAGAGGTGTGTGGTGGGGTCTACTGTACGTATCAGAGGTGTGTGGTGGGGTCTACTGTACGTATCAGAGGTGTGTGGTGGGGTCTACTGTACGTATCAGAGGTGTGTGGTGGGGTCTACTGTACGTATCAGAGGTGTGTGGTGGGGTCTACTGTACGTATCAGAGGTGTGTGGTGGGGTCTACTGTACGTATCAGAGGTGTGTGGTGGGGTCTACTGTACGTATCAGAGGTGTGTGGTGGGGTCTACTGTACGTATCAGAGGTGTGTGGTGGGGTCTACTGTACGTATCAGAGGTGTGTGGTGGGGTCTACTGTACGTATCAGAGGTGTGTGGTGGGGTCTACTGTACGTATCAGAGGTGTGTGGTGGGGTCTACTGTACGTATCAGAGGTGTGTGGTGGGGTCTACTGTACGTATCAGAGGTGTGTGGTGGGGTCTACTGTACGTATCAGAGGTGTGTGGTGGGGTCTACTGTACGTATCAGAGGTGTGTGGTGGGGTCTACTGTACGTATCAGAGGTGTGTGGTGGGGTCTACTGTACGTATCAGAGGTGTGTGGTGGGGTCTACTGTACGTATCAGAGGTGTGTGGTGGGGTCTACTGTACGTATCAGAGGTGTGTGGTGGGGTCTACTGTACGTATCAGAGGTGTGTGGTGGGGTCTACTGTACGTATCAGAGGTGTGTGGTGGGGTCTACTGTACGTATCAGAGGTGTGTGGTGGGGTCTACTGTACGTATCAGAGGTGTGTGGTGGGGTCTACTGTACGTATCAGAGGTGTGTGGTGGGGTCTACTGTACGTATCAGAGGTGTGTGGTGGGGTCTACTGTACGTATCAGAGGTGTGTGGTGGGGTCTACTGTACGTATCAGAGGTGTGTGGTGGGGTCTACTGTACGTATCAGAGGTGTGTGGTGGGGTCTACTGTACGTATCAGAGGTGTGTGGTGGGGTCTACTGTACGTATCAGAGGTGTGTGGTGGGGTCTACTGTACGTATCAGAGGTGTGTGGTGGGGTCTACTGTACGTATCAGAGGTGTGTGGTGGGGTCTACTGTACGTATCAGAGGTGTGTGGTGGGGTCTACTGTACGTATCAGAGGTGTGTGGTGGGGTCTACTGTACGTATCAGAGGTGTGTGGTGGGGTCTACTGTACGTATCAGAGGTGTGTGGTGGGGTCTACTGTACGTATCAGAGGTGTGTGGTGGGGTCTACTGTACGTATCAGAGGTGTGTGGTGGGGTCTACTGTACGTATCAGAGGTGTGTGGTGGGGTCTACTGTACGTATCAGAGGTGTGTGGTGGGGTCTACTGTACGTATCAGAGGTGTGTGGTGGGGTCTACTGTACGTATCAGAGGTGTGTGGTGGGGTCTACTGTACGTATCAGAGGTGTGTGGTGGGGTCTACTGTACGTATCAGAGGTGTGTGGTGGGGTCTACTGTACGTATCAGAGGTGTGTGGTGGGGTCTACTGTACGTATCAGAGGTGTGTGGTGGGGTCTACTGTACGTATCAGAGGTGTGTGGTGGGGTCTACTGTACGTATCAGAGGTGTGTGGTGGGGTCTACTGTACGTATCAGAGGTGTGTGGTGGGGTCTACTGTACGTATCAGAGGTGTGTGGTGGGGTCTACTGTACGTATCAGAGGTGTGTGGTGGGGTCTACTGTACGTATCAGAGGTGTGTGGTGGGGTCTACTGTACGTATCAGAGGTGTGTGGTGGGGTCTACTGTACGTATCAGAGGTGTGTGGTGGGGTCTACTGTACGTATCAGAGGTGTGTGGTGGGGTCTACTGTACGTATCAGAGGTGTGTGGTGGGGTCTACTGTACGTATCAGAGGTGTGTGGTGGGGTCTACTGTACGTATCAGAGGTGTGTGGTGGGGTCTACTGTACGTATCAGAGGTGTGTGGTGGGGTCTACTGTACGTATCAGAGGTGTGTGGTGGGGTCTACTGTACGTATCAGAGGTGTGTGGTGGGGTCTACTGTACGTATCAGAGGTGTGTGGTGGGGTCTACTGTACGTATCAGAGGTGTGTGGTGGGGTCTACTGTACGTATCAGAGGTGTGTGGTGGGGTCTACTGTACGTATCAGAGGTGTGTGGTGGGGTCTACTGTACGTATCAGAGGTGTGTGGTGGGGTCTACTGTACGTATCAGAGGTGTGTGGTGGGGTCTACTGTACGTATCAGAGGTGTGTGGTGGGGTCTACTGTACGTATCAGAGGTGTGTGGTGGGGTCTACTGTACGTATCAGAGGTGTGTGGTGGGGTCTACTGTACGTATCAGAGGTGTGTGGTGGGGTCTACTGTACGTATCAGAGGTGTGTGGTGGGGTCTACTGTACGTATCAGAGGTGTGTGGTGGGGTCTACTGTACGTATCAGAGGTGTGTGGTGGGGTCTACTGTACGTATCAGAGGTGTGTGGTGGGGTCTACTGTACGTATCAGAGGTGTGTGGTGGGGTCTACTGTACGTATCAGAGGTGTGTGGTGGGGTCTACTGTACGTATCAGAGGTGTGTGGTGGGGTCTACTGTACGTATCAGAGGTGTGTGGTGGGGTCTACTGTACGTATCAGAGGTGTGTGGTGGGGTCTACTGTACGTATCAGAGGTGTGTGGTGGGGTCTACTGTACGTATCAGAGGTGTGTGGTGGGGTCTACTGTACGTATCAGAGGTGTGTGGTGGGGTCTACTGTACGTATCAGAGGTGTGTGGTGGGGTCTACTGTACGTATCAGAGGTGTGTGGTGGGGTCTACTGTACGTATCAGAGGTGTGTGGTGGGGTCTACTGTACGTATCAGAGGTGTGTGGTGGGGTCTACTGTACGTATCAGAGGTGTGTGGTGGGGTCTACTGTACGTATCAGAGGTGTGTGGTGGGGTCTACTGTACGTATCAGAGGTGTGTGGTGGGGTCTACTGTACGTATCAGAGGTGTGTGGTGGGGTCTACTGTACGTATCAGAGGTGTGTGGTGGGGTCTACTGTACGTATCAGAGGTGTGTGGTGGGGTCTACTGTACGTATCAGAGGTGTGTGGTGGGGTCTACTGTACGTATCAGAGGTGTGTGGTGGGGTCTACTGTACGTATCAGAGGTGTGTGGTGGGGTCTACTGTACGTATCAGAGGTGTGTGGTGGGGTCTACTGTACGTATCAGAGGTGTGTGGTGGGGTCTACTGTACGTATCAGAGGTGTGTGGTGGGGTCTACTGTACGTATCAGAGGTGTGTGGTGGGGTCTACTGTACGTATCAGAGGTGTGTGGTGGGGTCTACTGTACGTATCAGAGGTGTGTGGTGGGGTCTACTGTACGTATCAGAGGTGTGTGGTGGGGTCTACTGTACGTATCAGAGGTGTGTGGTGGGGTCTACTGTACGTATCAGAGGTGTGTGGTGGGGTCTACTGTACGTATCAGAGGTGTGTGGTGGGGTCTACTGTACGTATCAGAGGTGTGTGGTGGGGTCTACTGTACGTATCAGAGGTGTGTGGTGGGGTCTACTGTACGTATCAGAGGTGTGTGGTGGGGTCTACTGTACGTATCAGAGGTGTGTGGTGGGGTCTACTGTACGTATCAGAGGTGTGTGGTGGGGTCTACTGTACGTATCAGAGGTGTGTGGTGGGGTCTACTGTACGTATCAGAGGTGTGTGGTGGGGTCTACTGTACGTATCAGAGGTGTGTGGTGGGGTCTACTGTACGTATCAGAGGTGTGTGGTGGGGTCTACTGTACGTATCAGAGGTGTGTGGTGGGGTCTACTGTACGTATCAGAGGTGTGTGGTGGGGTCTACTGTACGTATCAGAGGTGTGTGGTGGGGTCTACTGTACGTATCAGAGGTGTGTGGTGGGGTCTACTGTACGTATCAGAGGTGTGTGGTGGGGTCTACTGTACGTATCAGAGGTGTGTGGTGGGGTCTACTGTACGTATCAGAGGTGTGTGGTGGGGTCTACTGTACGTATCAGAGGTGTGTGGTGGGGTCTACTGTACGTATCAGAGGTGTGTGGTGGGGTCTACTGTACGTATCAGAGGTGTGGTGGGGTCTACTGTACGTATCAGAGGTGTGTGGTGGGGTCTACTGTACGTATCAGAGGTGTGTGGTGGGGTCTACTGTACGTATCAGAGGTGTGTGGTGGGGTCTACTGTACGTATCAGAGGTGTGTGGTGGGGTCTACTGTACGTATCAGAGGTGTGTGGTGGGGTCTACTGTACGTATCAGAGGTGTGTGGTGGGGTCTACTG